>NC_092643.1:63341223-63370500 GCF_039555335.1 Amphiura filiformis
CAACTAACATGAATTCAATTTCATGCATAAGCAAATTAAGCAAATTCCCATGCTAATCTGGCAACAATAGCAGTATGAGCCCAAATTAAAGACATGAATTCCACCAACATTGGGTGTAATAAATAAAGTAATTAAAAGATAAGAGACCCACATAGCACCCAATTGGGCTATTTTTAAAGTGCAAATTCCGTATTATAGCCACTGCCGTGGCAAAAACATGCACATCGCACATATAAAAGGTCAATACACATGTACACACATAGAATGACCTTGGTGGTGGTTACACAACTCATTCTCCCTAATTTGATGGCAACATTCTAAATAAGGTATTGGAAATAGAAATAAGGCAATTTGTGTGCATAGTTTGACTTTTAAGAATACCATACAAGTAAAATAGTAAATGTCAAATTTGTTAGTAGATTACCGTGCAAATTACCAACAAGCTTTAGAGCTGATTAATACTATGAACACGTTCTATTTGCAGGTATGATGATTTGAGAATTGAATTTTATATCAACGATTATCTATGTTAGCTTTTAAAAAAAAGCACTTTTCATCATGCTAATTTCAATTAAAGTAATGGCAAAAAAGAATTAAATCTCCGTTTAAAGGTCAATGAATTCTAGAATTTGTGATATGTACACACTTCTGTGGCTGTATCTGCTCTCCAAAGTAGTAAGCAGAGGGTAAAAAGTAGGAGGAAATGTGATTGAAAGTGAATGCGCATGGGCAGTAAAAATGCGTTTGGAAATATTGCAAAGTGGGTCGGTTCGTTAATAACGAATATTTACTTTTTTATTAAATAAGATTGAAAATGGTCAATTTGGCACATTCTGTTTGAGACCCCACTACATTCACAAGACGTGCACTCAGCCGTGAAAAAGGTGATTGTTTCAAATGTGATGTCACTGTAACGGAGAATAAAGTATATATCCATTGATATGCAATACGATATGAACATGTCACAAATAATCTGAGATATAGCCCAAAATGCTCGAAAAAACTTTCCAAACTTTTGTTGAGGCGTTTAGCACAGAATATACTATACTACCACCCTGTAGAATGCTAGTTGGTTCTGAGATGTGTACATCCACCCGAACGCGTTTTTTATTTTTATACAACCATCATGGCCTCAATACGCTATTACCCTAAACCATAAACCTAACCCTAAACCCCAACCCTAGCTGTAATGGTTGGGGGTATTGCCGCCCATTATGGTTGCAGAACGAAATTAAGCCACCCGGATCATCCACCACTATAAACATTATTACTTGGTTTGTTGTTGAGTACTTAGAAGATGCCGTAATGTCGCAAGATTCTCGCGCTTGGGTGAAGGAAGAACATGACTTAGTAGTAGTGCGAGCCGTAACCCTCTTCCATGTGGGTTGTTGTCGAGTTCCTACGCGAAGATCATCAAACATGTAAATAACCTGTATACCTAAAATATCTATGACTGACAAAAATAGCTACATAATGCGCAGTCGATCATATCTTTTATGAATGCACTTTGGGTCGTTTCGACCTAGAATAATCAGATATATATAGACACAAATCCGATTCCACGCATTCCTACACCTCAATGGCATTGAAGTGGGCCATGCCACCTAAAATATGAAATGATGCAGGCTTTGCGGGAATTTTAAACTGTGTTTCATCACCCGTGTGACGAAAGGATGCTGAAAGTTTACAATGCAATACAATATAAGATTGATTTTGAAGCAGCGCTTTTCCACCCAATTGGACAGTTACAACAGCAGTTTGACCCCCAGTAATGGCGGAATGAATTCTGACCATCACCTGGCTCGTCGGATTAGTGTATAATTATGTTAAAATGGACAAATTATCAGCGTTTGAAGCAATGACCACTTTGTTTGTTCACGAATTAAACTTTCATTAACACCTGGCAGATGCGATTGTTTTATATCAAGCAGAATTTGTATTATTATAAGATTACTTTGTAGTAAAGTTTTGTACTTTTATTAAAACCGATTTCTATTATGTTTTCTGTTATTCTCATTTCCACCCAGTACCTCAACAGCGATCCATAAATCGAGCCATTTTATCCGCAATGAAACAGCACAGAGTAACTATGCAATTGCACGTAACCCTTGCGGCTTATCCGGACTTTCCTGACTTTTTCTCATATTTCAACTGCAAGAATTGCTATTAAATCTACTTTATTCAGGGCAAAAGCGCAACCTGGTACGGCTGCCGTGTTCATTTGTACTCCCCCCCCCCATTCCGTGGATATAGTACCTCTCTCCTGATTGCCAACTTGAATAGAACATCGTGAGACTTCACGCATTTATAGAGGCCCATGCGATTGTCGTAAGGTTTTGACAATAAAACGAATGTAGCTTTAGGCGATTATTAAAGAGGCTTGTTTTAAACCAATACTTCTAAAAAGATTTTGGTTATTTAAACGATTTAATACTATGTTCATATTTTTGTTTGTCTTGATTGTCTTGATTATCACTGTTATCGCTCTCTAAATTGACAAAAAATGAACCTGTATTCTTCTTATATATATTTGGAATAAATCAAGAAACCAAAAAAAATGCTTTACAATATAAGCAATCAATTGTTTTCTTTAATCCATAATACGAGAACGAATTTTATTTCAAGTCACGTATAACACGTTGAAACGAAGTTGTGTCTCATACCCTGAATAATGGCGTCTCGCCACAAATAATATTATAAGTTAACAAACAATTTAATAAACATAATGTATTCAAATTTACATTAATATTTGAGTGAAATAATTGATTCATAGTGATTTAGTGCTAGTGCAAAAAGTCATGATAGTAATAACAAGGGAGTATAAAAAGAAATGTACGTGACTGCGGAGAACACGTTTGTAAGATTTATTATATTAGGGCAAAAGAGAGAGGAGAGAAATAAAAATGGGACTTCTTTGAAAGCACATGACAAAGATAAAAGGGACAAGAACATTTTCAATGTTTAAAAGCCATATAAATGATGAAAAAGATTGATTTACGTCATAAGGTGTGCTTTTTTAGTAATACCATTCCAATTTTATGAAATCCAAGCTTACAGGAAAGCACTAATAAACATCTTGGGCCAAGTTCTTGACAAATACTCGTCTCTCTCATTCATATAATCAAATTTCCTCTTTTTATCAGTTTTTAAGTTAATTTTCAGCCAGGAAAAACACCAGGAATATGACGACATCAGAACATGAACGTGTTACAAAGACAACAAAGCATGTTCTTGTTTCTCAACCCTCCCAAGTAAGAATGCCGTTTCTGTGTTGGTAGTTACACGCTGATAATTTGCTTTGCATCGGGAAGGCAACAAACGTAAAAAGTACTTTCTAAGTCAGTAAAATGGCAGTGACAGTGAATTTTTTTTTAAACCGGTAAACTTGCTTTGAAAGCAGACTGGATCAAAATGAAACATACTTTCCAAGTCAAAATGTAGTATCTGATGTGTCTTTTATTAACAGATATTGCCCAATTCTGGTACAGGGTGTCCCAAAAGTCTCGATACCAATTTAAACGCTCATAACTCTAGTATACAGCAACCGACAACAAACATGAAGGTATCGTTGCGCAGAGAAAACTCGTGCCATCATTGAGTGGCTGGAACAGAAAGCCATTTCCACGGCGGCCCCTAGCCTGTCGCCCGCGTCTCTGGAAAAGAAATAGTACGCAAAGGAGACGTAGACAACAGAACACTTAAATTTCATCGACCTCGCTAACTGCGCCAAGTTCACATACGAGCAAGAACAAGAAGGTCCCTTCCTCGACACCCAGAAATTACCAGAAAACCGGATGGATCAGTGAAACTCTGCATCTAGTGAAAGAATACACACACTGACCAATATCTTTAGTTTTTCTCCCACCACCCTTTTCTCCCACCACACATCAAAAGCTGGGAGTTGTTAGCACGCTGTTAGTCAGGAGTGACGCGTTTGTAACAGATGAAGCGGGCAAACAAAAAGAGAAGAATGATATCCGCGAAGCATTGACCACTTACGGCTATCCAGATTGGGCAATTATTACGAAAGTCAAACAAGACTGATCCACTCCTGAGACAAAACTTAGCTCAAAGCGAAAAGATGACAGTGAGAAAACCAAAGGCATGGTTGTGATTGTGAAGCCGCGTCGTACCATTCGAAGTATGCTCGTCCACCCTAAGGATCAACAAAAGCGGAGGCCATCTACGATATCCCTGCGGTGACTACTCTGACTTTAAAGAGCACCAAAAAGAGGTGGAGATTTCAAATGGCGATATAAAGGTATAAAGATCGATCATCTTATTCAGGTAATCAATTGATAATCAATAATTACTCATTTGGTTTCAATCTCTTCACACAATACACATTGTATTAAAGGAAGGAAACTGGTGCATTTCATGACGTTTGTTTGTTTTGACGTCAATGAAATCTTACTTTGGCACTTTTGGGACTATTCCGAGAATTCTGCGTCACATTTCCTTTATAATAGAGTATGGTTGACCATTTAGCTGAAAAGCTTTAAATTGAAAAAATAGGGCATTGTATTTTAAAGCAAGTTGCGAATCTAAGCTGTTTTGATCCGATGCATATCCAGTAAGATGGCTCTCTATAAACAAACAAACAGAGTCAGGGGCAAAATTTCCAAATCGTCCCACCGATCTGCTTCTAAAGAACATTACCGGGACAAATGTCCGAGCGCGTGAAAAATTTGCAATTTCAATGCTAAAATGGACAACGATCGCGCCTATTACAACGTTTTGGCCAATTTAGTCCTAGTATTTTGAGGCCGCTCAGGAGTTCTCGGGATCAATGCGCTCGACTCGCGTGCTGAAATTTTGTTAATGCGACATGGGCTGAAATGGAGTTAATTTGGGATCTAAAATAGACCAAAAAGAACATGCAAAAATATGTCGCCCGAGCAGAGGAGAGAAAGTTGCCACCCTGCCCAGGGAAATACTCCATTGGTGCTGAAGAATGTTGCGGTGCGGAGGGGTGATGGGACGCGCACATATTGCGTCAATCTTGCAAAATCATTAATGTATTTGGTCTATTTCGTCCAATGAAGAAACCGTATGCACCTATCATGGACCACATCACCTAAACGCGCCTGGTCCAATAGACAGACCCAATAGGGTCTATGACCAACTTATCGTAGTTTTAACCCTTCTTTCTCTCACATGATGTAAAAGACACATCTCTTACTCTCACCCCTCTTTCACCTCTTCCACCTCTTTTCCTTTTTTAAGGATCGCTAGGGGTGTTGCACCCCTTCGGCTTGGGATCTGCACAAATACTCCAATTTGTCATTTTGATGGGCCGGAAATAAAAGACAACGAAACATCGGAAAGTACCATGTACTTCACTATGAAAGTGTGTAGAAAATGACATGGACAAAAAGAGCAAACTTTCAGATCTGCTTGAATATATATTTTTGTTTGATAATCACTCGTCATTTTAAGAACAACTTTGCACAAGGAGAAAACATGTCATGCTTGTTTTCATTACGACACCCTTATGTAAAAAGTTGTGGGAAGAATAGGGTTCAATCATATTCGTATCGCCATTTGAAATCAAATCTTAATGGTTGGAAAAGTCGCTGTTCAACATGTTCAAAGTAGACAAATGAGTTGAGGTCTCATTTTACCGAGCAGTGGTACAGCCGCGTATTTAACTTCTATGTTTAGCCAAACTGCACTAGGCAGTGCCACAAGTATAGCCTAAAGTGAGAACACAGAACATCGAAATATCTATTAACAAGAAGACGCTGTTGTGTAACGTCACAGGTGCACATGGGGCACGTGCCGACAAATGTTAAAAACTAAGAAACTAAGAAAACACGAACTGAGAAGACGTGTACCATCAATGCTGGGTTGAAAACTAACTATCTACAGTCTGTCCAAGTACAAACCAAATCTGATGACGCGTGAAGAGCGTGGTGCGCTCAACAAGGCGCGCCAAAGAAGCATTTACACACGCATTGCACTGAAATAATTATTCTCATACCTCCAGTTTCCGAGGTCTATCTACAGTCTATGGACAGACTGTATTCACATTTGATTGACACCACCCCTGTTATGCACCTAAATTTAGATTAAAATTTGATATACAATTACGTTATGGATATGGCTACATCATTCAGAGAACTTCCACCATGAACATTCGTGACTTTTAATCGGTTGATTGTTCGTTTCTCTACAATAGAAAACGGAAAAAATAAAAAGACTCCTGCCCAGCAAACACAAAAACGTTTTAAAAACGTTTTAAATAAGTTATATTTTGGCTTTTGGTTTAGGTAAAAACGTTTTAATAATAACATTAATGATAACGTTTTAAAACGTTTTGTATGAAAACACACTACAACAATATTTTTTAAATGTTTTCAAAAATGTTATTGTAAACTATTTTTGCAAACATTTTTGCCAAATATTGTGTCAATACTTAAATAACATTATGTTAAAATATTTGAACCTAGCAAACACATAAATGTTCTTAAAATGTTTTTACTAAACCTTTTAATAACATTTAAATGTCGGGTTATATAAAGGTCATGAAAACGTTTTTAAAACATTATTAAAAATATTTTGGGCAAACATTTTTCGCAAAAATATTTTTTCAACCCCAAAATAACGGTCTGTTTAGAATGTTTTGTATCAAGTTTTCAAGAATGTTTTTGGAATGTTATTAAAACGTTTTTATACCCTTTGTATAACCCGACATTTAAACGTTTTCTGTAAAACATTTTGTTTGCTGAGCAGTAGATTATCAAAAAATGTTTTTTTAAAGTTATGAAAACGTTTTATACTCTTAATATACCCTTTATATAACCCGACATTTAAACGTTTTCTGACAACCTTTTATAACCTTTTGCGAATGATGTCGAAAACGTTTTGTGTTTGCTGGGTGGTTAACAGTTTCCAACCTAGGTGTAATCTGCGTTTTTATTTGACATTAATATCGACATCTTGGCAATAATGACCGTAAGTAACACGACAATTGTTTAATATACTACCCTCGTCTTCATCGATCACTTCAGGTAGAACAAGAGTGGCCTTTACAAGATAACCGGGTCATCTCTCATCACACATTTCTCATCAGGTATCATTAATTGTGTCAAGCAAAATGGATCGCCTGTTGAATGAATTGTATTCTTGCTCATATTAATCCGTTTTCAAAATTGGACATGTGGTTCTTGAGATATGATCATTGTCATGTTGCTAAAACCAATGAAGTACCAAAGAAATTGACAACTTCAGTTAGCTATGTATTGAACATTATTTGCAACAAGTGACTCATTTCGCTCGAATAGTGTTGGCAACCTGTTTCTGAATTCATTGTGAATGGTCCGATATTCTGATAAATAGGACTTTGATACATCAAGTATCCTTGCCCATTCTATTGCCTGATTGCCGGATGTTTATTAGATAAAGTTCATCATCACTGTTCATGGTGCAATTTACGGTAATACGAACTAATAAGCTCTTTTGATATGCGTTGACCATGGTTGATCATGATAGAATCAGTCAAAACATGTTGGTTTTAGAACATGTGGTACATAGCCCCGGACATTGGCCTTATTGATTGTTTTTGGTGCAGGGAGAGAAGAAGCGGGTTTTACTCTGTTTTTTCGTCATCGCAAGTAGTTTATTCGGGTATCATCTCCATTGGAAATCGAACCTCTTACGATAATTCCGTACAACTTTTCCCAGAGTTCATCCTTTAGTTGCAGGTGCAGTGGACAGGGCCGGATTTACCCCCGGGGATTTACCAGTCAACTTTGTTACATATGATATTTGATCATATCTAAGTTAATTTTCGCAGGCAAGGGGCAGCCTGCGGTTCTTTTCAGGGTAACCAAATCGCCAGTAAAAAGGACCACCTAATTATAAACGGTTCTTTTCGGAGCACTCATCTCTTAAGTAGATAACAGACAATTTACTCAGCGCGTAGTAACCAGCTTCATCTGATGGATCTAATACGCGATACAGTTTACTTGTCCAATTTCCTTCTTGAAAATAAAACACTCCCAAGAGTTTTATTCTGAAGAAATCTAGCGTTAATCCTGACAAAACTTTACGTTTTATACTTGTCCGACTGCAAACCTGTTGAATCTTCAATCTGTTACACTTTTGTTTAATGTCATGGTTATTTACAGCTGTAGCCAAAGTCAGGGCAATTTATTCGCTCTTGCTAGTAGTGCCAGCCAAGTATGGTTGCAGATGTAGGCACATTGCCTAATTTTTCCCTTTCTCCCCTTTTCCAACAGGGAAAATGTTCTCCTCGGAACAACCAAGCTTGTTACTACGCACCAGAGACATGCACGATTTGCATCTAATATTTTCTAAAAAGTATTCAATAACTGAATCTGACCTTAATACCTTGTCTTATATCAATCTTTCATTCTTTCATTTCATTCAATACTTTTTTAATGCGGTATTTGATATCAACCATCCATGTAATACACACTATTCAATCTACGTTGTTTAATGCCCGCTCGTGAGTATCTAATTTCACAAAGATTGTACTTCTATCTTATTCTTTGATAAATTTGAAACAATCGGAGGATTGCAAGTGCGGTTGGTGCCGTCGTGTTGTAAACTTGGGTAAGGCACTTTACCTCAATTGCATCTCTCTACCATATCTACCCAGAAGTGAAGTGGGGAGCTGTTATTGAATATTGTCCATTCAGCGCCGTCCAAAGGTATGAGCATGCATTGGGCATTATATGGCAGCTAAAATATTATAACGCCAGCAGAATAAATGTAAAGCGCTTTCAAGGCGCTGTATAAATGCCAATATTTTCTTTTTAAAAAGTTAAAACATCGTATCTATATATTTTTTACTCATCGTTCCTTCACATCGTCTTCTGATACTCACGAATTCTTGAATAGAAGAAACATTTGTTTTACAATTCTCCAATTCCCAACATTTCTCACGATTGACCACTCTTCAAGCACTAATCTGATTTTTGTAGGGCTTCTCAATATGAAAGATGGAAGCATTATTACATTAGGATCGGTACTGCCTGATACCTCCGTAAACATAGATATACAGCTTACCGGATAAAAGCAATAAACCACGCATTATGTGCAATAGATACCGTTTACAGAGACTACTGGCTTACAATAGAATTGACCGGTCTGTGTCTACTTTATTAAGGTACAGATTACAATAATCGGTCTATTTCTAGTAAATTATATTACTGGACCTGAATTGAGGCAAATAGGGAAGAACAAGAATAAAAATAATTATTATCCGCTCGATGAAGTTGTATCTGGTGATGAAAAACATCTGTTGTATCTTGAATATTATTATACTTTTGCGCCATCAGTAGTAAAGAGAGTTTACTCTAAAATGTTCTCGAGTCATTTGAAAGGGCCCGCAACCTAAAGCGTCCGACTCATAGTTTGGGAATTATGATACAGTACATAGGAAACATTCCTAGACGACGGAACAGAAGGAAATGATAAACACTCATTGCCGTTAAATGTATTTATGTGTTTGAATGGGTTGTGTGTGTAAGGGGAGGGGGCAAAATTTTTGCAAAAATAGTTTGGAGGAGGGTGTATATGGGGTGTGTTTAAAGGTGTAAGTATGTGCTATAAGTGTGTGTATGTATAATGTTGGTGCTGCCTTCGTGTTTAGGCCAGTCTTTAAATGTTTAAGGGGTTAAAATAAACACCAGTCCCCGGTTGATAGATTAAAGTTTAAACAAATTGTGACTACTTTGCTTAAAATGGGTGAACGTCCTCGGTTAGGCGCAGAAAATCAGAAAAAATACGTCCGCGTTTGGATAATTAAGAACAGAGTCCCCATTTGTCGGCAAATACGTGTAGGGGTGTTATGTGTGGGGGTGTGGTTATATAATAATAATAATTTCGGACTTATATAGCGCCTTTTTCAGATCTTGAAGGATTCAAAGCGCTGTAATTTCGCTGCCATGGTGAATCATCACAATCAACTAGGCCAGTTACAGCCGAACATATCGCACTTCGATTGTAACATCCACCAATTATCTGTGCACCTCCCCAAATTCCATTGGGTGAAAGAAGTTTTTGATAACCAAACAACTAAATACCGATTTTTTAGAAAGCAGGAGGAAACCGGAGATCCGGAAAAAAACCTGCGAGAGCGAGCATGGAATCGGGATAAACCAAATGCACATACAATCCTTGAGCACGGCCGGGGCATGAACCCGGGACCTCAGTGGTGCAAGGCGAGGGAACTACCGCTGCGCCAACTCGTTTTCCCCTCTGGTTGAGGTGTTTGCGGGTGTACCGGGTGTGGGTTGATAGCATCTGCGTGGTTGTGCGCACTCCAGTGATTTCTATGTTCTTGTAAAAGAAGAAAAATCTATATTGTACGATTGGATTCATTGATGTAATCAGTTGCTCCTCTTACGCCTTTGGCAGTTGTTTTAAACTGTTGTATTAGGTGCCAAATCTAGAATCCCCAAATATCTATTTCAGTTTTATGTCATATTTACTTTTCACGAAACGTAGGTTGTTGCCCTCCATAGAATTACGTAGTTCATGACTGTTCCTTTTTAGTATTTATTTACTTGCTCTACCTGCCTATAGCTATAATAACTACATGTATGTGATTTCTCTTACACATGCTGCACCTGAACCTGAGTTTCACGACTCCAATATTTAAAAAAAGTGCGAAGGCTTTGTGTGTATGTTGAACTATGCCGTGAAAATGGAGAATGGCTCAGCTTATAGCGAATTTTCTGGGATAGGACAATATTGAGATTGATATCTCTTTAAGGGCTGGGGTATGAACGTTTGGACAGTATTTATTGTGGGACATGAGAGCACATCAGACCTATCGAATTGCATTCTGAATACGAAGAATGTCCTTCTGATATCAAATAATTTTGATTTTGTGAAATTCGCAACGTAATACACATTTTATGGCAAATCATTAAAAATTGATATTTTTGATATTTTACAGTACTCGAAGTAAACTTTATAAATCTGATGATTTATACTTAAAGTCTATGTAGGTGGGATAAAAAAAGCCGACGATCAATTGAAAATTTTGACCTTTCGTATTGAAGATCCTAAGATCCAAAAACATTAATACATTAATCCATACAGATACAATAATATTATTATAGATAAGAGTCAATGAACTATGGATTTTTTCCCAAAACACGGTAAAAAAAAATTAGGTCTTTTGGGGAAAAATCCATATCTTCAATATGAAAGGTCAAAATTTTCAATTGATCGTCGGCTTTTCAATCCCAGCTACATACACTTTAAGAATATATCATTAGATTTATGAAATTTACTTCGAGGACTGTTATATATCAAAAATTTTAAAAATATCAAATTTTTATATTTTGTCATAAAATTTGTATTATACCGTGATTTTCAAAAAATGAAAAATATTTGATATCAGAAAGACATGCTTCGTATTCAGAATGCAATTCGATACGTCTGAGATGCTCTCATGTCCCACAACAAAATACTGTCGAAACGCCATAAACGCTCATTTTAGATCCCTTAATGTAATCATGATTCTACTCAAGCAGATAAATCAAGTGTTTATTTTCAATAATTTGATACACGTATCTGAGGCAATTTTAACAGCCCTGCAAAAAAAACGTGATTAGAAAGTTTTTTCTGAGACATAAATCATTTATAATTTACCATATCTACCATGGGGTTAACAACAGATACAATATTGTTTTAAACAGTGTTGTTTTAATGCTGCTATTTGGTATTTGTCAATCACTTTGAGCTATCAGTGATAGTTCCAAGTGCCTCAAAGTTACCATATAAGTTTTGCTTTTCCTGGAGTGAGAGAAAAAGCATGTGCATCGGGCATGTGTATAAATGCGATTTGTAAGATACTCACAAGTGTTGACAAAAAGAGTCTTCAAAGAGGACAAAGTTCCTCTGATGGCCTACCGGTATTGATAATAAAATAAATCTACTCTTTCTTGACTCACGGCAGTGAATTTCAATCATTTTTTTTCCTACAGAACAAAAACTTTCGTAGAGTTAGAACAATTCATATAAGTTTCCAGAGTTCGCAGTCTTAGTCATAACAATACAAATAAATTTTAAGAGCTCCCAGTCTCGCAGAATTCGTCATTCAGGTAAACATTCTTTGAGGAATAATTCTCATTTCATTCTGTCATTGAACAGTATTAAACCATTCCTGGTTAAACCTATTTTGACATGATTTGGAACTTCAAACTGCAGTGGGAGGCATCATAGCAATTGTATAAACATTGGTGAACACTCGCTGCTATATTTCCATTGGACCTACATGTAGAGTTCTACAAGAGGGTAAGTTCACACAGCACTGGGTCCAATTCACAGATAACGCCAGCGATGATCAAGTGCTTGTTAGCCAATGAGCAGCATCGCACGATCTATCTGATTGGTCGGAGATCAACCGCTTTTATAACTAGCGATTGAACTCTAAACCCAGCTTTCCGTATGAAAAGAAATATCATGATCATGAATAATGTCCCCGATTCAGAGAGAAAACCGTTGATGGGTTCACCGATAGTAGATTTAAACATGGTGTTACATTATGATAACCAGATCAACCACATACAAACTAAATAATACCTTGATTACGATCTTCAAGTAATAGAGCAAGTATTTGAGAAAATTAGGTTATCAAAAGTAAAGCAACAGTATTACTGGGTTAATTGCTTGTTATCCCCCCTTGTAATAAATTGTGAATTCCTAAGAGTGAATTTATCGAATTTAAATTGATCCGTCCTCAATTGATTTCAGCAGTGCGCATGCAACAATGCGTCATCGCACACGCTGCAAGTGTTATATAGAGGTTGTGCATATGACCATATGACCATATGAAGGACACCGGTTCAAATCCTTTGTTTAGAGCCAATCAATAATTTCACGCACAACCTCTATATCATCTGAAAGTCATCAGGAACCGATAACTTTATCTCTCTCAAATACTCCGTTTTTGTCGGATTTTTGTTGCTTGTTTTGTACTTGGTTAAATTTCCTTTGGTGACTATTGGTGCACATTCTTCAGCCATTCGTGACATGTTACCTTCACATTGGCATAGATTGTGGACAAAATATGTGCAACAAAGGAAAAGGATGGAATAATAATAATAAAAAATAATGTAATGCAATAATAGAATATTATTGTTGAGGTTGAAACTGAGAGAAAGTTTGGCAAACTAAGCTTTCCTGTTTAGAAAGTTAATAAATATATCGTGGTTGCATATAATGTTTGACACTACGAGAAATGCTAAAAGTGTTGTTAAAATAGTTGTATGCAACCTTTGGAGTAATTTGACCGAAATGTAGCTAACTGTATTATAATGACTCGTTTAGACGGTCACTTTTCCCGACACCCAAATTTTTGTCAATTCTGTCCAATAGGCAATTTGAGTGCACCTGAAGCCCGACCTGAAGTCACAATTGATCGGTTGAAAAGGACTAAATCAGATTAACTGTACTCTAGATCATGGCAAAGAATACAGCCTACTCATCACTTAGGTTTAGCAACAAACACGTTCATTTAGCGTTCACATCTGAACAGGCCGGCTCAGATTTGGACAGATCTATATATAATGCAGATTTCCATGCTCTGAAAGGTCGGTCATTAGTCATTACAGTAAAATGATGCTGACAGAATTTTTGAAAGCTAAATTGCAATGTTTTTTGTTTGGTTGTACATTTGATGTTATTTCAATTATAATTTGTTATCAACTCATAGGACGGATATATGCACTTTCATGTAAATGCTTTTAAGACGTATTGCCGGTTTTAGTATATCAAATCTTATTTTGGTTCTGAGGTGACCTACAAAACAAATGTACCAATAGTAACATTCCAATATGTGAGCGTACACTACGAATGAGCTGTAAAGTCGGCAAATTGTATTCTGAGATACAGTGTAAATTGTGCGTGAAGGTCGTATTCATAGGTACCTCAATTAGGCGCGACATGTTTCTCATTTGATAGCGTTTAAACCAATCAATAATCCTATTGCTGAAGAGGATAATAATCTTCTACCTATTTCTATAGAATCATTAAATAGCTATAATCTTTGTTTGCTTTGGCTAAATCCTGTTCAAGTGGCGGGTTACAATTGCGTTGTATTTTGTCTAGGTATGTATAACCAACAATTAACAATGAGAGGACAAGTATTCAATAACTGAACGTGACTTTAAACCTCGCCTGATATCCTTCTTTCATTCTTTCATTTCATAAAGTGTTTTAATCGTGTTTTCTTGTGCACAATACGGCATACTATTCAATCTACCCCTATCCATCTTGTTTGGCCTCTAATTTCACAAAAGATTGTACTTTTACCATACTTCTTCAAAGAAATTTGAAGAAAAAATTTCAGCTCATTTGCCGTTCAAGGTAAACAATTTGCCTACCCTATTTTGAAAAATAAGTTCAATCGGAGTAAACATATTTTTACTCATCGTTTATTCACATCGGTCTGATGCTCAAGATAATAGTAGAAATATTTGTCTTATACCGCTCCAATTTCCCAACATTTTTAAATGTTAAAACTATCTCCTGATTGACCACTCTTCTGATTTTTTATAGGGCGTCTCAATATGAAAGATGAAAGTATTATTACATTAGACCTGATACCTCCGTAAACATAGATATACATCCATAGCGGGAAAAGCAACAAAGCCACGCATTAGGTGCAATAGATACCATTTACAGAGCCTACTGGCTTACAATAGAATTGACCGGTATGTGTCTACTTTAGCTACTTAGGATATGTAACATCATGATTTTTATCGGTACCCCTCTTCTTTTTTTTTCTTGCAAATTTATGAAGTCCATAAATATGTTCATCACCTCATGTTCTGAACTTATAAAATTTCTCTACATACAAAGTATTTTTGTGGATCATTTTGGCCCTATATATATTTTGTTTTCTGTATCCTAGTAACTCAGATGTGTGTTTCATAACAAAACATAATCTATTCTATTCAAGTAGAGTACTTGAATAGAATACATTAAATCTTTTGCTATACTATCTATTGAAACTGTGCTCACCCGGCACGCTAAAATAAATTAAATAAGCTCTTCCACAGTGGATTCTAGCCAATTTAATACTATTTAACTTCTATCATGTGTGGTTAGGAAAAGAGATTTTAAAGGCTACAAGTCATCATAGGTCAGGTTATAGGTCACTTGGTTCAGGTCTTATTTAGGCATCCATTTACATGTGATAGTCTGTGATATCATAATGCGGCATCAATTTTGATATTTTGTCTAGTTTGTCTTTTACTGGATATATATTGACAAAGCACGTAGTGGATATAATAACATACCTTGGGTTGTAAATGGTGAGTACAATTTATATTGCCTAGTTGAAATGGATTGGACAAACAAAGGTAAAATAAATTGGGCTCAAAAAGCTCAAGGTTATATCTTAAAATCCTGTCCATACTAATGAACCAAAATTACACACAGGATTACTTCAATACTCTACTCTAAACAAAAGTAACCAAGCAGTTGTCCAACTGACACAACAGCAAAATGCACTGGCACGGAAGAGTTTCCTGGACCACATTCACAGGCGAATAATTGGCACCCAGCAAAAGAAATCTGTGCGAATGCGTACAAGATCCTTACGCAGGTGATAATTTTCAAAGGGTAAGTGGAATAGTGTGGAACGGGGCTGCCTCTGCTTTTCACACACTTTCTTCAAGAAACAGGTCTTGTTCCACAATATTCCACTTACTCACGGATTTCTTATGTTGGGTGCCAATTATTGGATTGTCAATAGGAAGCTGTTCGATGTCAGTGCTGCTGTGTCAGTTGGACAACTGATTGGTTAGTGACCAGTGTTTAGAGTAGAGTATTGAAGTAATCCCCTGATGTAAAGCATGTAAGCTATATTGATGGCGATGCTACCAATAGAACGAGAAGATTTAGCCCTTCATTTTGTATGTTGATATTATCTGTTTGGGTGGGCGCGCTCCAGTGATTTCCATGTTCTTGTAAAAAATGATATTGTATGATTGCTTTAATCAGTTGCTTCTCTCACGCCTTTGGCGGTTGTTTTAAACCGTTATATTAGTTGTCAAATCCCCGGGGTCAAATCTAGAATTCCCATATATCTGTTACTTTTCACAAAACATAGGTTATTGCTCTCTGTAGATTTACGTAGTTCATGACTGTTCCTTTTTAGTATTTATTTACTTGCTCGAGCTGCCTTTAGGTATGATAACCATGTGATTTATCTTACACATGCTAATCACCTGAAGTCAGAGTTCCACATCTCCAATATAAATTATACATAAATGAAAAGACTTTGTGCGTATGTTGAACTGTGCCGTGTGAAATCAGATAATGGTTGAGCTTATAGCGAGTTTTCTATGACATATTGAGATTGATATCTCTTTAATGTAATCAGGATTTTACTCAAGCAGATAAAAAAGTGTTTATTTTCAATAATTTGATACACATATCTGCGGCAATTTCGACAGCTTGCAAAAGTAAACGTGCTTAGCAATCGTTTATTACACTAAGATGTAAAGCATTCAGAATTTAAAACACAAAATAGTTTTATAGGAACAGATATGGAATAGACTTCCAACCGTGGCTGTTTCAGCACCCTCAGTTCGCCAGTTCCAAAGCTTGGCTCTACCAGTCCTGAGAGAGATGCTACCAACAGCCACCCTCCAGTAGCTGTAGATGTCTAGTTTTTTACTCGCACCCGTTGTATATATTGTGAGCACCAAGTGAGCACCTACGCACAGCACAGATTCCTCCTACGTCAAGCTTCTGCTTTATTGGAGTGTATCATATCTAGCAAGCAAGCAAGAGTATTGCAAACATCTTATAAGATCAGAATGATTTTTGTAAACGTGACGTGACGTTGACATTGACATACTTTAATTGACTCAAATGTAAATTATCAATCTAATAATTAATGCAAATCGTGTTACATATTCCATGCCAATTCTTATTTCATTTTTCATTGAACAGTGTTAAACCTATTTTGACAAGCGGAATATGGACCCTGAAAATGTGACGACAGGCAACGGCAAAAGTAGCTAATAATATAAAAATTGGTGATCAGACACGCTGCTGTATCAGATATTCCCTTTGGACCCAGAGTTCCACATAAGCGTAAATCCGCACCGGGACATAGATCGCATCGCTAGCGATGATTAAGTGCGTGTTAGCCAATAAGCAGCATCGCATGAGATATAACAATTCATCTGATTGGTCAGAGATCATTTTTTAAACTAACGACTGAACTCTAAATCCAGCTGTCTGTGTAGATGGAAAGAAATATCAGATCATGAATAATGTCCCAGATAGGAATTCATAAAGAATGGGAATCAGGCAGTTTATAATGCTCGAATTCTTCAGAGAGAAACCCGTTGATGGGTTCACTGATAGTACAGGTAAGCATGATGTTACATTAACCAGATCAACCGCATACAAATTAATACTACCTTGATTACGATCTTTAACCTAATGTAGTGAAGTAAATAGAGCAAGTATTTGAGAAAATCAGATTATAAAAAGTAAAGCAACAATATTACTGGGTCAATTGCTCGTTATAAGTTGTGAATTCCCAAGAGTGAATTTATCGAATTTAAATCGATCCGTCCTCAATTGATTTCAGCAGTGCGCATGGATATTACTTGTGCAACAGTGCAACACACTGTTTCAGTCTGCGTAGTGTCACCATTCTACAAACACTTTGATGGCAAACATATAATCACTTATGCTCTTCAGATACATGCACTTCTGATTATGAAACATCAGATTTCGATGTATGAGCTTGGAACGGTCCATGGATTTCCCATGGATTAGCATGTGTCCCTCACGGACCAACCTGGGTAAACAAACAAACAAACAAACAAACAAACAAACAAACAAACAAACAAATATCACGCATTTGAAAATACCACTTTTAATGTCACGATTTGGCGAATTGGAACATTGACACCATTCATCAAAAACTTTATTATTGTGCTAATTGCATTTATTCTCTACGTGTATTTGCATTCTTTTCAAATTCGACAATGAAACATGAAAAAAATCTGTAAAAACTAAAAAAGTATAACTTTTATCGACATTATGAAATTCCCTTCATTTATCTACATGCTTTTCGAATAATTTCGATTTATTTTTAAGCATCATATTTCAATATGAGTTTTATTGACACTGACCCGACTTTTGTATATTGGAACAATGACACCATTCTCTAATCAAATATTAACATTTTGATTGCATAATTTCCTATATGCAGTATGCTCTTCCAATTTTCGATCAGATATCGATGTCACACACACAAAATGAAACAAAGCTCTTTTTATAGTGTCATGCCGCTAAAATGGAACCATAGAATAGAACCCACGGTATATGTCATAATGGATATAATTAAAATAAATATGTTTCTCATTTGGGTAAATTATTAATAGAATAGAACGCAGGGTTGCCAATTGAACATTTTAGAATGTCATCTTCCTAAACGCAATCTGTATCTTAGCCCAGCCCAGGGAGACGCTATTTAAGAAGCATAAAAACTGCCTATGTTGCATGCTTAGACTAAAATGTACAAGTTAAGGCTAGACGACGAAAGAAAATCCTGTTCTACTTTCAAGTAGGGTCGGACGATTGAGCGTTTCTTTTTCTAGAGACTAAACTTACTCCAAAATACCACAATATGTTCAGCCAAAATTAATAAAGTTTAGCCCCAAAACGGCTAATTTTACACGATTTTAGCAAAAGTTAAGAGAAAAAAAATCTTCAAAACGGAAAATTCTGGGTCGGCCGGGCTCGTAGAACAGGTTTTTTTTCGTCGCCTAATACCTATTTCAATACATCCAAAGGTCCATTGAAATTAATTAGATATCACTGAATCCGGAAGAAGCAATACGACAGTGACCACTCGCCTTTGTTATGAGGCTCATGAGTAAGTAAGTAGCTTGTGTGTTTTATATTATATGGATAGATTGGCTATGAATAAATACATCCTAAATCATAAAATATTGAGATATTCCTTGATGATCATTATTGTATAATAGTAAATAAGCAACAATGATATGTGACCGTACAGCACGAGTAAGCCGTAAATGTCCTAAATTGTATTCTGAGTTACAGTGTAAAATGTGCATGAAGGTCGTATTCATCGGTACCTCAAGTTGGCGCGACATGTATCTCCTTTTAAACCAATCAATAATCCTATTGTTGAAGAGGATTATAAGCTTCTACCTTATACGTGTATAGAATTCTTAATAGCTCTGGTCTTTGTTTGATTTGGCTGAATCCTGTTCAAGTATTGGTTACAAAGCATTGTATTTTGTCTAGGTATGTATATTATACATTGTATAACCAACAATTAGCAATGAGAGGATATTCCTGAACCTCATTGACTTGGGGATGATTTGAAATGATCGCCAATTATAACTGTTTGATATTTATTATAAGCAATATGGAAAAAGAGACACATGTAGAAACGATAAAAAGCTACCATTTTGTTGAAGGAGCAAAGTTCAACAAACCATAACCCTGCTTCTGGATATCGTTTGAAGTCAAATGATATACCATTTTAAAGCTTATGATATATATTTTCTAAACACGAAATAAAACAAAATTGACCGGGGAGGAATTTACGGCTCATTCGTCGTGTACAGTCACAATATATAGAATTGGACTTTTGAAAAAATTGCCTGCGTACACTTTAGGTTGGATTCAACCATATGCATCTATACGTCTATAAACATCGTTCTAAATACATGTATGGCTCTATTTCGGCGTGGCCTACGATAATTTTATTTTTCTCCACTTCTCCACAGAACGTGATGAATCGAGAGAGAAAGGGAAAAACTAGTTTAGTTCTTTCTTTAAGCGTTTGGGGAAAACAATTTGTACACGTGTCCTAAAAACTTGTTTAATGTTTTCTCAAATGTAAAACGGAAATGAAAGCACGTTCTCACTTGGAGGGTAGTCGAGGTAGGCTGGCCGTTGTCAACTTATGGCAAACAACCGCTCAATTTAATGATTATTTTGCTCAAGGCGATAAACGCTCTACCCGCACAAAACTCACCACGTGTTGTGCTTGCTCTGCTCACTTTGTTTAGGTGAAATATTGTTGGCTACTTGACAATATTTCCTCTGGTCTTGAAACCCCGGCTTGAATCGGTTGTCGTGTATGTGTTTGTACATACACGACAAGAAGAAGTACTAGTTTAATATTGCAGGATCCTGGGTAAGAACCATTGCTTGAATATTATTAAGCTAGAGCTAATAAAATAAGCCGGTAAAATAATCGGAAAAGCTAATTTTTTAGATTCGAGAGTACTAAAGTAACATCATGGAGCTGGTAAAGGAAATTACTAGCACTCTTACAATTATCAACCAATGTCAACGGTTAACAATCAAAAGCCGTCACCAATAGCTTTCGGTCACGTTCGCAATGAACAATTATTAGAGAGTTTAGCTCAAACTTCAACGTCTAGGACATTATCTATTCACAAACACTCTCCAGAAGCCGAAATAAACGCCTAAATTATGAACGAGAATACGTCAAGTTAAGAATAATAGTATCCATATTTTTTCATCCAGTACAAAATTACAAATTATGTATTATCGAGTTAAAAGACCAATTATTGGATATCTGTTTTGATTTGGGTAAAAATACGCCACATAGTTGAAAAGTTGAATTGGGTTAAAATATTTTTTGTTCAAAACGTCAAGCTTGGTATATACCTTTGTGTGTGACCATGACGTAAGCTTTCGAAATGGCGTTCTGTGAAAACTTCAACGGCACGGGGGCTAAGTTTATACGTAAAAATGTTGGTTAGCAGTGTAGGATACTTCTGGGAAGAGTGTAGTAGGTGTATAGATTTATAAATCGAACATGCCATAATGTTGCATATCGTAAGAAGGGAGCAGAGAGGAGGAGAGGGGGAGCATTGGAAGTGGACAGGGGATAAAGATAGATAAAGAGGGGAAAGAATGAACAAATTGGTGTTTCATTACGCTTTGTGTTGTAAAATGGAAATATAAAATTGACAAAAATAATATGATAAGGAGATTAGCGCTGACTCTCGACATAATCCTTGTTAGGAGCCATTAAGGTAGAGTCTTTTGTCTTGAAGCGTGACCAACAACCCACTTGACCAAACGAAAGGGAGACGTTTTGCAGCTAGCAGTCGCTTACACATGCCTTTCTTTTGATCGCCCATTGATACACGTGTCCCTAGTTAAAGTAAAACTGAGCAAGAAGTTGCCGCTTGAGTAAATTTTCATACTTTATTTCGCAAACCACATCACTCTTCGTCATACATAAATTCTCCCAGCCACATTTCCCTTACATAATATTTTTTTTTTAAAGGAAATTTAGTTCGGCAGAGGTGGGGCTCGAACTCACGCCGCACCGCTATCGTGAATTCTGAATGAGCCTAGCGCCTTAGACCGCTCGGCCACATGACTTGTTGGGATCCATCTTGAAACTTTTTTGAACATATAATCGCATCTTCAATGGAATTTTATTTGCTTAAAAACATTAATGTGTATTAATAGCGCTCAATTGTTAATAACTGCGTGTTCTACATACAGAAATCCGGCAATAAATGGGCCTCTCATACGTGCACATTGCACAATACTTTATATCGATTTTGACTCGCCGCGCGGCTGCACTTGTTACTCCTATATACATGTGTCAGTATAATGGAGCCTACCATTTTTCGTGTATACACGGTCTGGATTTTTGCAATTTATAGGAGAAGTCCACGTAGGTCCCCAAAAGTTTCTTCCAGATATTGGAGATGAGATTCCCATAAAGACGAAACAGTAATTTTTAGTGGGGACCTACGTAAATTTTACATAAAATTTTCACCATCAGTTCAGTGTTAATTTCCACTAAATTCAGAAAATATTTTGGCATATATATAATTGAAATAAAATTCTCTGCTTTCTAAACCACATAAACTGTAGCACCATTGGGTATCACGAATCGTCATATATGATGTACAGTTAATATTCAAATATTTTTTTATACATATGATGCTTCAGTTTTTACACAAAAAATATTTCATTGAAAACCCTCCCACTCGGCTATTTTAAAAAGGTAATCAGGCTTTCTCAGCATGTGCAAGAAAATAGCATTAAAATTTTTCTTATTCTAGCAGCCTTCGTAAACTCTCTATTGTCAATAATCCAAACGGTAATTTGAGAGCACATGACGCCTGACCTGTACACACAATTGATCGGTTAATTCGATGCTTGTTATTAATGAACTATCAACTAATTAATCAGAATTAATGCTATATTTATATTGGTCATTATCCCTGCAGGCACATATTACTATTTTATTGCAATTAACAATAGTAAATCAATTGATTTCATAAATAATAAGGATCGACCAAGCATCGATGGTCGATCGAAAGATCGAACTAGTTTGTTTCTATCGCCTAATTGTAACTGTACTGTAAATCATGAGATAATGGCAGAGAGTTTTGAATACATAATCCTCTATAATCACCTAGTCTCTAGACGTTGAAGTTTCGCAAACTCTCTAGTAACGCTTAGCATGCTTAGCTAGGCCCCGTCCTGTCACACGGGATTGTTAAATTTGAATGAATACATAATAATACATACATACGTAATTAAAACTGTGCAACACAATCGTTTCAGTCTGCAAATAGTGCCATCATTCTACAAACACTTTGTGTCTTGATTGCAAACATTTTCTACGTGTATGCTCTTCAGATATTATGTATTTTCGATTATAAAACATCAGATTTGTTTCATTATGGAAAATAATGTTGAAGTTGAAGATTTTCTGTAAATAAGTATGATTTTTAATGTCACATTTAATGATCTAGATTTTGCATATTGGAACATTGACACCATTCTGCAAACACTGTATTATCATTCTAGCTAATAGTATCTACCAAAAACGTTTCAAAACGTAAAAAAGGGGCCAAAGTTTAAAAAATCTTTCCTGTGTGGCTTTTCACCCTTTTTTTAAACTTGGTCCCATTCAGTATAGTAGTAATTTCTACAATTACGTTTAAGACTGTTCAAAAGCATAGGCTATGTATTATCAAAATCATTCGAAGGTTTATGTTTTATTATATTGCGTGTTCATAGAGAGTGGTAGAGTATTATGTATACTTAGCATATTGACTGTCTGTCAACTTGCATATAGGCCCTACATCTGTACACGAGGCGCAGAATACCACAAGACGATGAAGAATTTAACAAAGTGAGTATTTGCTACTTTTGCTTAAATCAAAAAACATTATAACGTCTTTACGGAAAAACTTCAATCACGCACGAACATTAATTCATTTACTCTACAAAATGAACAATGACAACTAAGAAAACAAACAAGTAGCCTAAAGATGACTTCATATGGGTCTTTAGAAACTTTCATAAATGGGACCAAGTTTAAAAAAGGGTGAAAAGCCACACAGGACAGATTTTTAAACTTTGGCCCCTTTTACGTTTTGAAACGTTTTTTGGTATATATTAATTCTTTTTTTGTAAAAAAATATTGCGCAGTACATAGGTTCTTTTTAGCCATGCGAGGCGAACTAGTTGGATATCCATATTTCGCGGTTAATGGTTCTTTGTAGCCCTGCAGGCAAACTAGTTGGATATCCATATTTCGGGATGAGTGGTTTTTGAAGCTTCGAGGGCAAACTAGTTGGATATCCATATTTCGCGGTTTGTGGTTCTTTTTTTAGCCCTGCGGGGCAAACTAGTTCGATAACCTCATTTCGCGGTTAGTGGTTTTGACGACCCGTAACCACCCCAATCAGCTGCATGGGGTAAGAATTATTTAAAAATTAATAGCTGAACCCAATAGTTCAGCGAGGGACTGAAACGACATATTGATGACTATATATAGAGTGTATTCAATAAACCCAAGCAGAACGAGAGCTGCTAAGTAACCGTTATCCATAATCATAAACACATGCATGATCAGACAACGAGTGTTCAATTTCCTCATAGCTTCCCACGTTGTACACACGTCAGTCGAATTTGGCGGTGTTGGTTTGTTAGCCCTCCCAGCTATAACATCGTTCACTTTTTGTTGAACTTTGTATGTGGGCCTCACTGTAATAACATAAAGATCAGTCTGATCAGTGTGATATCATTTCAAGAGGTCACTTCACATGATTAAGCTAAACAGCCTAATTCGGCCCTGATTTGGTAAAATGATCTAACTTGAAATTAAAATCGCTGTTTCGAGAAAAAGAGCTTTAAAGTTTGAACACTTGACGTTTTTCTTTTGAATAAAATAAATTATTAAACAGATCTAATGTCTTAGAAAATATATAAATCTCATTATTTGGTGCAGAAAAAAATTAAGAGTCCCACGTAACATCGCATGGTAAAAAGTGAAAAGTAATTGAACAAAATGGTGTTGTTCAACGATGTTTTAATATAAAATTATACACTGACTTTCGTACAAAAGTACTTATCAAAGTGAGCAAAAACAACCGTGACACTCCCATCACGCGCCACTACAACGAGATTCCCCATATTCCGTCTGATCTTAAAGTCACTGGCCTTCTCCAAACCTCAGGTTCAGATCACTAGCGTTGGTTGAAGGAACAACATACAATCAATCAATCAATTTATTTCATCCATTCATATACATACTATATGCCATTACGGCACCCTTGCTGGCCCTGATAGCATCGGACTTAATGTCCAATTTTCTGCATTCAAACTTTAATTTCCTTTTGGTCACGCCCTGCCCATTTGGTAGATCTTCATTCTCTCCATTATAGCAGTTTTTTGTATTAATTTCTTTCTCTCTTTCTTTCTTTCTTTCTCTCTTTCTTTCTTTGTCCCCTTCTTTCTTTCTCTCTTTCTTTCTTACCTCCTTTCTTTCGTTTTTCTTTCTTTCTATCATTGGCCTACTTTCATTATTCCTTTCCTTTTTAGTTCTTTTTCTTTTCTTTATTTCTTTCTTCTCTTTTCATTTTCCTTCCTTGCTTTTTTTCCTTTCTTTCATTCTTTCTTTCTTCCTTTCTTTCTCTCCTTCTTTCTTTCTTTCTTCCTCTTTTTTTTTTTTCTTTCTTTCTTATTTTCTTTCTTTCTTTCATAGGCCTACTTTCATTCTTTCCTTTCCTTTTTCCTTTCTTTATTATTTTCTTTCTTCTCATTTCTTTTTCCTTCCTTTCTTTCTTTCCTCCTTTCTTTTTTCTTTCTTTCTATTTTCTCTTTCTTGTTCATTCTTTACTTTCTTCCTTTATTTTCATCAGTCTCTCTTCCTCTTTCTTTGCATTTCATTTAATATCTAGAGTTTGTCTGCGACTGCTTTCGCTCGCGCTGCTTTAATTTGCGTGTTGCGCCATTTCTATACGCACCTTTTAACATCGCGTTTCTCATTTTATTTTCCGCGCTCGCAGACATTATCTATTTTGTCACTTTGATAAAGTACTTTTGTACGAAACGTCAGTGTATAATTTTATATTAAAACATCGTTGAACAACACCATTTTGTTCAATTACTTTTCATTATTTGGTGGCATGGTGGTGATTTGAGGATGTCATCAATGAAAAGAGCGGCCTCACATTACCCATGATATGGATTTATCTCAAAATGTCCAAATTTCAAGTTATTGTCAATTCATTTTAAGCCAGTGGTAACCAGTATTTCAAAAAAGGGTGTAGCTTTGAATTGATGTGATGGGATTCAATTTTATTCAATATCTATGCCAACCAACAGATCGTTCTACGGTTTCACGATTTAAATTACTATAGGCCTATGGCCCTAGATTGCCGAGAAGGATTGATGCAAACATCATGCATGTGAAATGTTCAAAAGGTTAATGAACGAGAATGAAAAGAAGAGATTAACTTTATCATGTTTGTCTCCCTATGCATGAGTGCGTATATTTATGGCCTTTACAATATTTCCTTATGTTCTTGTTAGGTATGGGGTATTTTAAAATAAAAAAATAGTTATATTAAATGAAATCCTGGCATAAATAAATCGTCTTCATTCAATTGTGCTCTCTCTAAAGCAAGTAGAAATAGCTTGTACACTTTCAACATGGGAACACGTTTTGACGTATCTATAATTAGTAAAAAGATGTAGCTCAGTGGCCAGCCAACAAAAAGAAAATGTCTATAGTAGGCCCTTACCTGGCCCTATACGTGAAACAAGATTTTCTCTCTGACATGTCTGAATTGGCCGTATTTTACGTGTAAGAAAATCAATCGCATTATCGTGTTCACTCAAAAATTTAGAAAATAAATAATGGGCACTTCTGGGTTGGGTATCTATAGATTCTATAGAATTTAAGTATGATATATTTTCGATGGTAAATATATTTCACTTTCAAAGTTTGTAGTTTTCATAATTGCAATTTCTGAATATGATATAAAAAGCGGTAATAAGTCTATAAATGTAAGAGTATCGGATCATTTTGAATGTTAATAAATGCGAAACGCCGTCGGTAGACACCAGCAATATCAGGGATTGCCGCGATTCTTGCAGTAGCTTTTATGAATAGAATACAATAGTGGATACAATAGCGGATACAATAGCGGAACAATAGAGCTCTCTCACGGGCAAATAAACCTCGTCGCGTTTTGCTAAATTTCACTTCTTCTTTTTCATGAACTAACCGTTATTTTTTAAACTTGTGGCAAAACATCTACCGATGTTTTTAATTATAGGTTCCCTTCATAACGTGTATTTACATTCTTTATGATAGATAATGATGCATCAGATTTCAATATCACCCAATGTTACGCAACAAATAAATAACGATGTAATTTAGGTTCAGGGGATGCTTTTAAGATTGCACACATTAGGAAAATAAAAGCGATAATGTCGATATGCATCGTATATCATGATCGGATATAAACGTTATACTAATGGACTAAAATACATTAGTATTCTGTCATAGGTGAATAAAGTATCTTATATGTTGTTTGTAAACTATGATTCGAGTTTAGTGTTAATTTGCACGTGACTCAACAAATCTGAATCTTCACTTCTCTGTGATTGCGGGCAAAGGTAGGTGGTCAAATTGTAACATAATAGTGCTTTCTACCTCGCATTACATTGGCTCAAAGAACAATACACAAATACGGGAGTATAGGTAAACAAACAAACAAACAAACAAACAAACAAACAAACAAACAAACAAGCAAGCAAGCAAACAAACACCTTTAACCTGAAAATTGATTTTTACTAGAAATGATTCATTTCGCTTGAATCATTTGATGTCTGGCTCTCTGAGGTTGCGTGGTTGTAAGATAAGTTTAACCTACAATAATACTTCACATTTGTAAATTATTGCAGTCGGAACCAAGAATCAAAAACTACGAATTGGCAAGTTTCGTAACCAAAAGCTTAAAACTGGTTAGAAAGGTATTAAATCTAATGTAGTTAAAGTGCTCTATTGGACCGCGACCATTGACCGGAAAAGAGGGGGGGGGAAACATTTACACTTACTCTTCCTAACGACACAGTAGGGCTAATGTATAGTGTGAAGTTATTGAGCACTCAATTGATATTAAGTTGGTACTACACCCCTTGATAAATTTGTGACTATTTTTGCATTTTTCTCAAAAAATAATAACACACTGGTAAAAAAAGTTATGTATATTATAGGGGCAAGGGATCTTGAATCACTGAAATTTGATTTTATTCATTCAGTCATTTGTAATCTGGCGCTTGATGTTATAAACTAGTGCTAGATAGTGCGTTTACATTTCCATGTGATTCGCTACAGGACGTATTTCTATTAGTTCGTCTCCGTCTGTATAAATATAATTGTTGAACCGGTGCACAGTGCACAGCGTCATCATCCCTAAATCTTCGTGTCAAAAATTGCCGTGATAGTACGGCGAATCCTCTCGTTTTTTAATAGCTACGCATGGCGATTTTGTTCGAGATAGGCCGAGCGACTCAGGCTAGTAGACTATCATAGATACGCCAAGTTCTATCGTTATATACGATGCATGCTCTAGTACCGTTGCTATTACAAGGAAATTCGATTTGTTTTCAGGTAAACCCAGGTTTTGTTTTTAAATACACTAACTTGAAATTAAATACACTAATTAGCGGCCATTGCTGTTTGCTCTGGATACATTTTTTGCATTGTTTGCGATTTTTAAATCTGGATATATTTAATTTTTTACAATTATATGCACCTAAAATTTTGTATTATAATATTCGATCACACGTGTAACGATGCATATAATAGAATAGAATATGATTTCACCAACGGAGTATGGACCTGTATGAAAAAATATTCATAACATAGGGTGTTGACGCTGTGCAGTGTCATCGCCCCGATATCTTCATGGCAGAAATCGCCATGGTGGCCATTTTGTATCGACCTGTTTAATAGTTTTGAGTCGCATAATGGGCCGAAGGACATCTGACTAAGGCTACTGACAATAGCCTTGATTAGCCGGTTACTGACCTCGCTGATGTGTGGGTCGAGCATGGTACGCCATAGGTCATATTCTTTTAGACTACCTCAACGATTGGCCTATACACTGCGCTATATAATTCGGCACATATAAATCAGAATTATTGTCAGTTTTTGACTCAAGACGCACGATTCTTTCTCAAGACGCAAGCTAACGACTATCATATCTGTTCAAAATATATATTCAAGTGCAAGGGACCACATCTGGTTTCTTTATACGAAATCATTTATGGGAGATATTCATCATTTTCTACCCCGGTATCCTAAGATTTTCTTCTCATATCAAACTCGTGCATAGCAAATTCACGTGTATCGATCCCGGGTATTTATTTTAGTATCTCTGCTGACAAAGTAATTATTAGCCAGGCGATGTCGGTGGGCGATAGTTTTTAAATGGTTGACTATACAAATTTAAGGCAGAGAGAATGACTTTTATTAGGTCGAGAAATGTTCTTTTCTTCAATTCAGGTGTAATGCCATACAAAGAGACAACTATAGGGTGTCTTGAAATGAATAGTACCGGTAGATATCACAACAACACCATCCCAGTATTAATACAACATTGACATTGATGTTGCAGTAATGCAAGCATGGATCTTGCGTAATGTTGATGGTTGACGTTAAACTTCAAATAAGGCAAAAAATGAAAAAAGATGTTTTTTATAAACCAATGATAAAGAAAAATCTGGCTTTTAAGATAAAATGTAATGATACCTATTGACGAATTAAACTTCAAACTAAGGCAAAAAAATGAAAAGAAAGTTTATGTTTTAACATTATAAACAATGATAAATAAAAATATCTAAGTGGCTTTTAAGCCAGTTAAAACTGACTAATATATACCTATACAGTTGCCTTAATAATGTGTAACTTTCAAT
>NC_092643.1:64011303-64060328 GCF_039555335.1 Amphiura filiformis
GTACAATGAACTTTGTCGTAATTTACAAAAAAAATATATACTTAAAGGAGTATTTATGATCAATCTTTTTTGACATTTTTCAGTAATATCATGAAAAAAGATATTCCCAAAATTTCAGTTTTCCGATTTTATGCTTTGCTGATGGATTATGGTATTACACTGCAAGACAATATTGTAATTTCCTGCAGCAAATTTGTATCTTTGCTAAACGTTAATCTGCAAGAAAAGTACATGAAATGGAGTATTCAGTGATAAAAAATCTCAACTTTTTTGAGAAAAGTCTTTCAAAATGCCCTTTTAATGCAACTTTTCATTTTTAGTGAAGACATGAAGATGTTTCCATATGGAGCGCAAATATTGTACATGCATTTGTTGGTTGAAGCAAATTTAATTAGCATCTTTAAACTTCAGTGTTACAAAGGCTTGCATATGCATTTTGGAACAATTTGTTGCATACAGAACACACCCGGATTGCCGGTCGCATAGCAAAATAATCAGGAGGTACAATATTTTGCCCTCCATGAGTGACATGCAGATATAGCAGAGTCTGTACTCTTTGGTTCTACTTAATTGGATTAACTACAATTCCATATTTTCTGTGTGCATATTGTAAGTTAAACGTTCACTGGAACTACTCTGGATTACCCCCAAGCCTACTCCGAAGTAGTGTACAGTAACGCGGGCCAAAATCTGTGTCCTACTCCTAGTGAGATTTTTACGAGAGGGCACTTTTAGTTCCTGAAATTCCAGTTATGTCAAGGGAGCCCACATGCAGGCCTAAATAAAAAATAAAGTACTCATTTATAAAATTACATTATAAAAATGATCATTGACTTGATTGTTATTTAGGTTTTTAATTTGATTACCTGTTTTTTGTTGTTGTTTTTTTGTTGTTTGAGTAAGCCTGTATTTGTGTTTTTAAAAAAATTTCTTTGGTTATGATACTTGAATGATTGTTCATTTAGTAGGTAACTTTTAGTCATTTACTTTTTATTCATCATACTCGAGATAATCATTGATTACACAAATTCTGAAATTTATAGCCTTTTATCACATTTGGTGTGGCTGTAGCGCTCATTTTTAATCTAGGGGAACCTACCCATAGGAACATACCGGGGTCAACGAACTTTTGTATTACATGTAATTCAATGGAAGCGGCCGTTCAAATATTTAAATTGGTACTATGCAAAAACAAAATAAGCTATAAAGTTCAAACTTGGAGAGATTCTGTTAATTATAAATAGCTTTCATTTGGTCATTACAAAGAACAAAAGTTTAATAGGGGTGTATGCGAAACAGCTTATAGGCTGAGCAGTGCCCTCACATCCTAAATTGGAGCTCCAACTCAAAATAAAAGATACAATTTTGGTAAAAATTGCATAAATTGGTCCAGTGGTCCCCAAACTATGTAAATTATCATTAAAACCATCAAACAATGTAAAAAATTGCTTTAAGGTTATTAATTATTTTAAACTGTTGTGATTTGGTAGTTCACAGCATCTTACGAATGGTAGTGAGCTTTGGCAAAAACTGCATTGCTCAATTCATAGCGAGTGTGTAGAAGAATTAGAATATCACAGATATACTTTTATAGGTGCTGCAGTTCTTGAGTTACGTTGTAAAGAGGTCTGAAACAACAACACTTTTGTAAAACATACACAACTCATTAACAACAATAAATTAAGCAAGTTTGCAAAGTATACGATTTGTAGAATGAACTTTTGCAAAGCATCAAGGTGTTAATTTTCAATAATATATTGATCTAGATAATAAAAATCGATTTTTAGGTTGCTTCGACCAACAATACCTCGTCTACCCTTAATATTCAAAATAGTGTAAAAGAGGGGGATTAAAAACAAATCGCCTTCTACATCGTTTTTTTGGCCCGCACCATCTCATTTTTCAAACAATTTTTTTTTAAAAGGTGTCAATGTGTTCAGGAGGATGAGCCGCTTAAAATAAGACCCTCCCCTAAGCTTTCTGAAACATCACCCCTTTTTTCAGGCTGTTTAGCCTATGCCTATTTTAATAAATAAATTACCAATCATTCAAGTATAGCCTAATAAGCAAATAAAAAGTGTCCTAGAAAAGAAACAAAATACAGCCTACTCAAAACAAATGAAGAAATGAACAAAGTAAAAGTAAACAAAGTAAAAGATGAATAACAACCATAAAAATGAAAATTATTATCATCAATAAAATTTGAAAGACAAGCCCAAATGAATTGAAACATGTAAAATATCAAAACCGTATTGTAAGTAGTCTTAACGTAACATGGTGCAAAATATTATGAAAACAAGCAATTAAGAAGTATAATTGTAAGTAAAGCTAGTTTTTTAATACAATTTAACTGTAATGTTGAATAATCTACTGGTATAGAGGACATTCAAATGTCAATGAGGATGACAGAGTCGTTCTCATTTAAATAACATTCTGTCCTCCATAAGAAAAGGAAAACAATGTCGTTACAAATCTCAAGTTTAGCAAAACTTAAAACATAGAAGAGAACATAAAATAATGATTGAAAATGATTTTAAAAATAAACTGAATAGAAGCTTAACTGTCGTTAAACAAAAGAACTAGTTTCTGCACAGGAAACAAGCACTAAAAAGAAACAAAATGATAGTCCATGCGTCTGATCTGTAACATCAACAAGTGATCCTTCTCTGTGACTGAAAATATTGAAAACGTACTGCAAAACAACTTACATTTTTGTTGTGTGATTCAAACGTTCGCTTTGCTAAAAATAGATAGGTGAGTGCACTAGTGGCCGAATATGCGTTTTGAGTTGCTTTCCACTGGCGGTCAGTGACCCATTTGGCTGCGGTTGTACACTTCTGTGTTACTCTAGGGTTGGCTTGTGGCTGATAGCTATCAGATGTACTTCAGAGTAGCCTTCTTCAGAGTACCTTTGGAGTAGCTCCGATATGGCATATCTAGAAGGTGGCACAGGTGTAGCACCGGAGTTGTCACCTTGACGGACAGGGGATGAAGAAACCGCAAAGAAGCTCTGACATAGTGTATCAACTATGGATTTGCCTAGGATTAGTTTCTTTGAAGTAGCTTCAGAGGAGTTCCATCAAGGTGTAGCTTCTGGGTTACACCAGGTGTAGCCGTGATGAGAATCTGGTAGTGTAGTTAAGCAATAATAGTAATATTTGGAATCAATAACTAATGAGAAAAAATGTGACTGGTGACTGATAGGATTGTGATCATGGAGCAAAATTGTTTTTAATTAGCCATCTCAAAGATAAAAATGTATTTTCATACCAAACGTTTGTTTGTTTTGTTTTATAGTGCATCACTGTATAACACTATTGCAAATGAAATCACATACAACAACCTTGTGCAACATTTAGAAGGGTACGTATATATGCTTTAAAGATACCTTGTGTTATTGGGCTATTCCAGTTGAAATCCATACACCCCTATGGAAGACACGACTTTAATCTTCTACATAGGGGTATGTATCGAGTCCTCCATACTGGTGACCCCACACTCCCTGTGTTGAAGATTAAGGTCACATCTAGGTTGTGTATGGATTTCAACTTGAATAGACCATTTTGGTTTGTGTAGTCTTAAAATGTAGTTTTATAGTTTAAATTGATGTCTTTGATGCTTTGATCTTGTATAAACATGTGAGGCATTAAAGTTGTATTGATAGCCTAGACTACAATCCTGGTGGCAAAAGGTGATTAGGTGTTACAAGCACGTAATCACCAGAGCTAATATGTTATACTTCACATCATCTTTGTACAATGGTTCCAAATGCATATTCAGCTTACACCATCCTGCCCTCCCCCCATTTTTCACTGTTGGGATACTATAATGTAGAAATGATGACGATGTTGTCTAAATGAACATTGCAATAGGGGAGCAGGGAAGAATGTTGTCCAATTAATGCCTTGGTGTGGCAACCTTTTTCACCAGGATTGTACTTGGTACAGTGCATCATTCTTTAAAAGAATCAAGGGTGTCAGACAGGGAGTGCAATACTGTGTACAACTTCAACCCATGCAGTACAAATAGTTTGCCTCCAGCGAGTAGCAGCGCAATGCACATTTCTGAGTCATGTTGAAACACGTTCAAAAGGTCGGGAAAGCCCCAAGAGCTATTTTTAGTTGGTAGGACAGGCGTTGTACGGTAAATCTGTGACGGATTTTACTTTATTTTGATGAATTTTGAAGACCCATTTCATTTAGTATTTTATTTATTTATTTTCAATTGTATTTTTTTTTTTTTTTTCTAGGTCATTTTTGCTTATTTTTTATATTTTTTTCTCAAAAATGCGTTTTCTGCTTTACCTCTGAATTCCGTGATTTTCATGGAATTTCCATAACGCCGGAGAATTCTTAACTTTAGTTTATGGAATGATATGGGGCCGTAGTGGTCAGGGACCACCAGTGAAGTGTGATGAGGCTTCTGTGATCAACATCTAGGCGTTGTACCTGCACGTAGCACACTATAAACCACTGTGATTTTTTTCTTTACTTATGTTATGTTCACTCACACCGCAAATAAGAAACCAATGAGTTTTTATGAATATACAAGAAACATAGATTTTTAGAAAGTACAGGGATTGACATATACACTGTCTGTGTAGTATTACCTTTACAAAGTAAGCTTAGTACAGAGGGTGTTCAATACAACATCACTCATGACAGAGTCATCCTCATTTAAATAAAATTCTGTCTTCCATAAGGTAACACGGGGCAATTCGTATGATAATACAATTATAATGAAAGACAAAGATAAAAACAATTTATCGCATCTGATGTCACTGTCAATTACGATCCTTGATTGGTTAACACAGGTTAATCAGCGCGTAAAAGGAAGACTGATCTATCTGGTGCTGATTGGAGAAAAGGAATAGCAGCAAATGGCGAAAAATTCCGTACTTTTACAAGGCAAAAAGCAGCTTTTCTAGGCATTGTGGACATGGTGCCTTCGGTTAAGAAAGTTTCCTACTATAAAGACCTAACTTTTGAGATGGTTTGCATGTCGAAAGGTGCAAAATCAACAATAAAGCGCCCGGTTATAAATCCGCGTTCAGCAAGTCATCATCACGACACTTGTAAACAAACCGTGCTCAAATTTGATTGACAGATGACGTCAGACGCGATAAATTCTTATAGGTATAAATGGTTGTGGAATCAATCTAGAAACCTGTCTCTTTGCCATCTTCAGCTATCTAGGAACTGTCCTCCAACATGGCTGCCATTTCAATTGTTACACTGTTCCGGTTGGTTTATTGCATACACTCTATAGACAGGGATAATACAGCTTACAGAATGAATTGTTGTATAATACCTCAAGGACATCTTGACAATGGGCTAATTTGGTGTATGCTTACATGAAGTATTGACTGTCTCATCTGTGTTAGTTGAAGACTTAACACTGATGTTTACCTGTTTTATAGGAAATACCCTGGGATTCAACAGAACTGTCTTGCCTTGATGAATGCATTATGTTTGAAAGCACCTGATGATAGGAAAAAGGTAAGTGATGTACACACATTAATTTAGCATCAAAACTTCATATCAGTCATGGGGGAGGGGGTACTCAAGTTTGATTTTGGTAGGGGTATGTCGCTGAGGATTTGAAAATGGACCCATAAATATACCAAATTTTCAAGAAATCTGGACCTATTGATATATCAAATATTGTCTTACTTTTTACCAATTTTTAGATTAAGGCAAAATTGGGCTATTTTTCGAGAAAATTGAAAAAAATTTAAAAAAAGGACCCATTCATATACCAAAATTGGCTTAGAAAAAGGGGTTATATACCAAAAGGCTGAAAATGCTACCCATATTTGTGACACGTCCCTGTATGGTCACTGGGATATCAGTATTAAACAAAAATAAACAGTGGGTTTTTTTTGTGTGTGTGCTTTTCTTGACTATAATATGATATGTTAAGATCATATCATACTAAGTAATGACTAGGAGCATAGCATTTTCGGCAGAGCAACTGACGATTTCTAATTGATGAGTCAAGTCGCAAGCCAGTTGACTTCAAGGCAACTTTGACACTCTGACTCTTGCAGAGTTACCACGCTGCTATCAATTGTTTGATCACTAGCGATTTTTGAATTGCACACTGCCATTTCTGGTATAATTTGCCATTTAATGGGTTGACTTCAACCCCATCATAATACTAATCACGGCGTGTCCGTCTGTCCCTCTGTCTGCACGCTATCGCGTGCGCGGCACGATAATGCGTGCTTGCAGTGCGTATCATGTGCCCGTGGTGCGCTATCGTGAATGGGCTATTATATTACAAATCTGTAAAATGCGTTGAAAGCAGAATTTATTTCTGCGCATTTTGACACCTCGCTTGATACGATAGCCCAGGAAACAAAAAACACCAGTCAATTTAATGTAGTGAGGTCTATGAATGAAAGAAAAGTTTAACCAATTTCTCACAACTTACTTGTTTAGCTGTGGTGGCCTGTGGCCGACATCCATCGACCTTCGGTGCCAACTGATGTTATTGGGAAGTTGGAGGGTCACGTGACCTAGCCCGTTAGGGCTAGAATCACGTGACGCGATGAGCCGGTTGTAGGATCTTGGGAGGTGGTGGTGTCCTCTGTCTTTGTTAAGGTCGCTGTTGGTTCGCCCAAATGTTGATGGCCTCTTTAACTCCTCGCTTGAACCAGTTCTCTTCTTTGTCCAGAACGCGGACCCCCTCCCAGTCAATCTCGTGCTGAAAAGTGGCAGAGTGTTCACCCACTGGCGAGGAGGGTCTGGAGTGTTCATCCAAGCGAGTTTTTAGAGTTCTGGCACTTTCACCCACATAAGTGGATGTGCATTCCTTGCAAGGAACCTGATATACAATCCCGCACTTGTCAAGCTTGTTTGCTTTGTTCTTTGGTGCAACCAGAAGCGATCTTAGAGTGTTCTATGGCTTGACATGAGTGCTGATGCCGTTAGAACGGAATAGTCTTTGCAAGGACTCAGTGATCCCTGCCACATACGGGATAGACACGTTGCCTTTTGACGCAATCATATTGTGCCTAGGAAGCCTGTTTTCATCACAGACACTATTTCTCGTGATCGTGTCCCCAGGACCAGTCCTGATAGCAGCACACTGCCAGTGATATGCGGACTCTGTTCAATTCCTGTTGTTTGTCCTCCTCAGAAGACACAATGGTGTTTGCTCTGTCACTTAAGTGTCCGAATTACGCCCAACTTGTGTTGGAGCGGATGGTGGGAAGAGAAGCTTAAATATTGTTTGGTATGGGTGGGTTTCCGATATACCTGAAAACTTAAGTGGCCGCGATCATCCCGCGAGATCATCGAGTACCGGGATCTTTCCTTCTTCTTCCTTCTCCATGGTGAATTTGATAGCCGGATGTTGTGAGTTGATATAGTTCGTAAAGTGATCAATTTGGTTTTGTTTGATGATCACGATGGTGTCATCCACGTAACGCCTCCAGAACCTGGGTGGTTCAGGGCACAATGACAGTGCTTTGTTCTCAAAATCCTCCATGAAGAGGTTGGCGGTGATTGGAGAAACAGGTGAACCCATGGATGCGCCCTCAAGTTGTTGATAAAACTCACCGTCATACTGGAAATAAGTGGTGGTCAAACAGTAGTAAGCTCATGATCTGATCCACCGACAGTTCAGTACGCTCAGATAATGTGGGGTCATTGCGCAAACGTTCTTTAATGATCAACAGGGATTCATTCACCGGGGTACATGTAAACAACGCGGTAACGTCGTAGCTGACCAACACCTCGTCGCTTTCTAGTTGGAAATCTTTCAACTTGTCAACAAGATCTTTACTGTTCTGGAGGTAGTGTCCCGACTGACCCACTAAGGGCGAGATTATATCTGCGGTGAATCTGGCAACATCGTAAGATATGGAGCCCCTGCACGCAACAATGGGGCGAAGAGGGCAAGTGGTTTTGTGTACTTTAGGAAGCCCATAAAACTTTGGCACCTCTTCACTAGTCGGGTACAACTGTCTGTACTTGATGTATGTAATTGCTCCACTACGTTCCACACCTTGCAATATTTTAATAAGTTTATTCTTGTATTTGGAGGTGGGGTTAGATTTGATTTTCTTATAAGTCTTTTCATCACTCAGGAGCTCAGTAGCCTTGGCTTTGTAGTCACGATTGTTGAGCACAACCACTGCCCTACCCTTATCAGCAGGGACAACCAAGATCTCTTTATTGTCTTTCTTTTTTGATGGCTAATCTTTCCTGCTTAGTGTGTTACTTTTGGGTACCTGAGCCTTACGTAAGAGATCGCTGGCTTTAGATCTAATTTCACTTGCCTGATCGGATTCAAGACCAACACATCTCGCGGCTGATTCAACCGAGGTGATCAACTCATCAACGGGCAGAGAGGCGGGGGTAACAGCGTAATTAAGCCCCCTTTGCAGGAGAGCGAGTTCATTTTCGCTGAGTTGGTAATCTGATTTATTGATCACCCATCTGTCCTTCACCGCTGCTATTTCCTCTGGTGATATATTCCCTTGCGACTCCTTATCCAATTGCTCATGTTGTTGATGTTTATACACAAGATCTGGTTTTACAAATGGCGGCCTCCGCTCGCGTATTGAGGTCTAGATTTGAAAGTTGCACTTACATACAAATTTTTACAATACAAAAACACTCAGATATCATTACACAGATTTCCTTCCATTACACTGAATACAAAATCAATATAATTTACTGCAACTTTCAAATCTTGGGTTACATCGATTTAAATGTACATTGTGACGTCAATATTTAGTCAATTGCTACAAATGAGGTGTCAAGATGTGCAGAAATAAATTCTCCTTCCAACGCATTTTTCAGATTTGTAATACAATTACCCGCTTTTGAATAATGGTCATTATTTAAGGGGGTTAGTTACTTTTTGAGATGTTTATATTGATTGGCTGCAAAGAGGGTTATATCATATATTGAGCCAATCAGGTAAGAATAGTCAGTAGGTCTGTATTGATCACATATCTAACCAATCAGAAACGCTTTAAGAATAGTCAGTAGGTCTGTATTGATCACATATCTAACCAATCAGAAATGCTTTAAGATTAGTCAGTAGGTCTGTATTGATCACATATCTAACCAATCAGAAACGCTTTAAGAATAGTCAGTAGGTCTGTATTGATCACATATCTAACCAATCAGAAATGCTTTAAGATTAGTCAGTAGGTCTGTATTGATCACATATCTAACCAATCAGAGACGCTTTAAGAATAGTCAGTAGGTCTGTATTGATCACATATCTAACCAATCAGAAACGCTTTAAGAATAGTCAGTAGGTCTGTATTGATCACATATCTAACCAATCAGAAACGCTTTAAGAATAGTCAGTAGGTCTGTATTGATCACATATCTAACCAATCAGAAACGCTTTAAGAATAGTCAGTAGGTCTGTATTGATCACATATCTAACCAATCAGAAACGCTTTAAGAATAGTCAGTAGGTCTGTATTGATCACATATCTAACCAATCAGAAACGCTTTAAGAATAGTCAGTAGGTCTGTATTGATCACATATCTAACCAATCAGAAATGCTTTAAGATTAGTCAGTAGGTCTGTATTGATCACATATCTAACCAATCAGAGACGCTTTAAGAATAGTCAGTAGGTCTGTATTGATCACATATCTAACCAATCAGAGACGCTTTAAGAATAGTCAGTAGGTCTGTATTGATCACATATCTAACCAATCAGAAACGCTTTAAGAATAGTCAGTAGGTCTGTATTGATCACATATCTAACCAATCAGAAACGCTTTAAGAATAGTCAGTAGGTCTGTATTGATCACATATCTAACCAATCAGAAACGCTTTAAGAATAGTCAGTAGGTCTGTATTGATCACATATCTAACCAATCAGAAATGCTTTAAGATTAGTCAGTAGGTCTGTATTGATCACATATCTAACCAATCAGAGACGCTTTAAGAATAGTCAGTAGGTCTGTATTGATCACATATCTAACCAATCAGAAACGCTTTAAGAATAGTCAGTAGGTCTGTATTGATCACATATCTAACCAATCAGAAATGCTTTAAGATTAGTCAGTAGGTCTGTATTGATCACATATCTAACCAATCAGAGACGCTTTAAGAATAGTCAGTAGGTCTGTATTGATCACATATCTAACCAATCAGAAACGCTTTAAGAATAGTCAGTAGGTCTGTATTGATCACATATCTAACCAATCAGAAACGCTTTAAGAATAGTCAGTAGGTCTGTATTGATCACATATCTAACCAATCAGAAACGCTTTAAGAATAGTCAGTAGGTCTGTATTGATCACATATCTAACCAATCAGAAACGCTTTAAGAATAGTCAGTAGGTCTGTATTGATCACATATCTAACCAATCAGAAACGCTTTAAGAATAGTCAGTAGGTCTGTATTGATCACATATCTAACCAATCAGAAACGCTTTAAGAATAGTCAGTAGGTCTGTATTGATCACATATCTAACCAATCAGAAACGCTTTAAGAATAGTCAGTAGGTCTGTATTGATCACATATCTAACCAATCAGAAACGCTATCATAGTGACACTGAATTTATATACAGATGGAAACTTCTTTATTTTTCAGAGATTTGAAGATGCATTGGCTTCCAAGGAAATCAGAACCAACATCATGGAGGTAATTATCTATCGTCAGGTCTAGCAAAATGTGTAACTAAGGTCTCAAGACATAATAGATTGTCCTGAAGTACTTTGCCATACAATTTGTATGTTTTTAGTCATCTAAATATAACAGACAAATAACTCAATCTGGAGATATTTTTTTTGATGCTACCATTTTGACAAGATGCATTTTCAGGCCAAGTGGGATCCAGTAAATTGTTGACTTGTGACGTGGTTCTCACTGAAAACATCGCTGTGTCAGCATTTAATTATTCTACATCTTGATAATTTCATTACCATTTATGGTTTACAATACAAGTTTGCTGTTGTTTCTCATCCCTATATATAGAAAGTGGTTCGATCTTCAAACATGGGCACTGAATTGGTCCATCAGTTGTACGTCTTCCAACAACTGACCTTTAACCTCTTGGAAAAAAGGATGATGACACGCATTGAACAAAATAACGAGGTAAGATTATACCCCATAAAAGACTCTTTCTTGGTCAAGATTCTTTTGGTGGCAATTACATAATGAACAGCACAAGTAGTTAAGGCAAGTTGACGGGGTTCCTGAGCGTTCAAGAACATATGCTGCAGGGATTCAAATCCGAGGAGAACCTGAGAACCGTTTCTCCAGAAGGTTCTTGCTGGATTACAACTAGGAGAACCAAAATTGGTTCACATAAGCTTCCAAGTTTCAGATCGCATGTTGTGTTATATTTTACCTTCGATCCTTTACTGCAATGGAAATATGATTTACTTATCTTATTAATCTATAAAAACACCCATTGCCTCCAATTACAGTCTAGGGGGTACAATTTTACAAGAAACATCATCTCATTCGTACCTCGGCGTTGAAATTTCACAAGATCTGAAATGGAACTTACACATAGCTAAAATCACCTCATCCGCAAATAGAACCCTCGGCTTCATTAAAAGAAATCTCCACTCATGCACCAAAGATACGAAAGCAGCTGCTTATTTCACATTAGTAAGACCAATGGTAGAGTATTGCTCAAGCGTATGGGACCCATACACCAGCGAACACATACATGAGATAGGCAAAATTCATAGACGGGCAGCTCGTATGGTGACAAGAGATTATAATAGAGACACAAGTGCATCAGGACTCATACGGGAACTCAAGTGGGAAATGTTGTCATCTAGAAGAAAGATTTCCCGGGTCAATACTCTTCACAAAGCCTTGGGGGGGTCACCTAGCCCTTCCGGTGTCAGACTACCTGCGCCCAGCTAATCACCAGACCAGAAGATTTTCAACAAGCTCATACATCCAAATAGCAACTCGAACTGAAGCGTTCAAAAACTCATATGTGCCCCGCACAATAAAAGACTGGAACAGTTTACCATCCACCATCCAGACCACCAAAGACAATAAACAATTTAAAGAAAGCATCACCGTCTTCTTCAACAAAGAAGACAAACAAACCAGAGACTAACGTACCTACTTGCGCACTCACATCCTTTTAGTTTCCATACGGGACGTTGAAAAGTATCTAAGAGAAGAAGAAGAAAAAACAAAAAATGTTAGAATTTTCTTTTATTTATTTTTTTTTGTTGTAATTTTTTTTTAAATACAGATTAATATCGGCAAGGGAATTTTGTATTGGGACTGATTATTCGGACCAAGTTTAAACGTGTCCCAACTTAGCATACAACATGTATTTTTGTTTCCCTCTTGCTGTACAGAATCATTCCAGTTTAATCATTGACTTGAGAAATGCAGCTTTTGGAACAGATTCGGGACCTAAGAAACCAGGCCAAACCAACGCGATTGAATACCAGAAGCTTGGTTTTGAGGTGAGTTTTGAATACAAATTTCCTTTTTCTTCTATCATTTACATACATGTATATATAGTGCTTTGAATTCTTCTACACAGTGTTAATTTTGAACCCAACCTAAATATGTTGCAGTAGTTCTTGCATACATTAAAAAAAATCAATATTTTCTCCTCAACAGAACACGTCTAATCCCACCTTAGATTTCCAAGAAGTTCCACCTGGTGTTTTAGCTCTTGAAAGCATGCATCATTTTGCACTAAAACAAGACCAGAATTATACCAAGGTAAGAATAAGGTCAAAATATTTCCATGACGAGAAATATGGACTGTTCCATTCAACGAGGCTTTGCCGAGTTTATATTTTACAGATTGAACGAATGAAACATTCAATATTTCTTTTATATAACTCATATATAAGTTCCCTTTCTTCCACTTAATTTATAAATCACCAGGAAAACAAAATAAATTAAAAAACATTTAAATGTATATTTATATTAGAAGCAACACCAGCACCTATATTGGCGAGTCAAGAAACCTCGCGCTATATGCTCGCGCGTCTGTCAGCGTTGCTATGGTAGGTCCGCGTCCGTGCAGTGGAAAAATGACTCGGGGCATAATCATGGTTTTGAGATCACCTTGGGCATATAATTTTAACCATGCCTCTCATAGCAGTCAATATTGGTATATTAGTCTATGGTTACATCTTAATGATTGGTTTTATTTTGTTGTTCACAGCTTGTATTTGAAAACACAACAAGAGCAGATGAACATGAGTGTCCTTTTGCTAGAACCAGTATAGCTCTAACCAAAGTGCTATGTGAAGTATTGAAAGTAGGAGAAGCACGTAAGTACAGTTACTGAATGTACCCTAATCAATATACAGGGTGTATCAAAATGATTGGTACCCGTCAGTTTCCAGTGATAATTGGCAAGACTACCATATCAAAATGCAACCATAGAGGCTATGAGGTACACCATATTTATAGATTAATGTTATGAAAGGTCATATGAAACAAACAAATCTTGGGCGTTTGAAGATAATAATAATAAATAAATAAATACTGAACTTATAACGCGCACAAATTTCCAAGGGATGCGAGGCGCGAGAAGAAGACAGAAGGAAGGGAACATCATATTTGGGGAAGAGATGAGTTTTAAGGAGACTTTTAAAAGTCCCAGTGCTATGGGCCATTCTGATGACTATTGGCAGCTTATTCCAAAGACTGGGGCCAGCCACAGAAAAGGCAGTATCCCCAGCCAGTTTGAAGGTTCTGGGGATAACAAGCGAGTTACCAGCCGATCGGAGATAGTATGAGGACTGGCGGATATGGAGCAATGAAGAGAGGTATTCAGGAGAATCCAGATTGACACATTTGTAAGTGTGGACAAGCGTCATTTAAATTTAATTGTTCAGCCACAGGAAGCCAGTGAAGCTGAGCAAGTAATGGGGATGTGGAAGTGAATCTGGGCTTCTGGAAGATGAGGCGGGCAGATTTGTTCTGGATACCCTGCAGACGTTGAATGTTTTTCTGAGGGATGCCATTAAGGAGGGAAGAACAGTAATCTATCCTAGACAATATAAGGGCACGCACAATGTTATTACACGTGTTGAAGTCAATGAAACGCCTTATCCTGCCAAGATTCCGTAGTTGCCAATTAAGGGACCTACAAAGCTGAGTGACATGGTCGGACATCTTCAAGTCACCATCAAATACAACGCCAAGATTTTTTATTGAGGCGGAGGGTTTGATAACATGCTCATCGAGGTGAAGAGTGTAAAACTTCACCAATTCATAATGAGTAGCAGAGGCGGCAATGAAATATTCAGTTTTTGCCATATTGAGCTTGAGCTTGTTACTCTGAAGCCACACCCTCAACTCATTGATGCAGTTAATGAGTTTAAAGAGGGCACAAACCGCATCACCAGGTATAGCAGGATCAAAGACGCCGAAACAACTGAACATCATCCGCATAAAAATGGAATTGAACATCATGGTGACGAATGATCTGACCCATAGGAATAGTGTAATAACAGAAAGCCTGTGGCCCGAGAACAGACCCTTGGGGTACACCATGTTTGAGAAGAGCAGTCTCGGAAAACTTGCCCTTAACAAAAACCTGACTAGTTCTGTTGGTCAGGTAGGTCTTGAAAAAATTCAAGGCAGTGTCAGTGAGACCAAATTCTTGACTCAACCGCCGCAATAGAATACCATGATCAACTGTATCAAATGCGGCGGTCAAGTCAAGTAACACAACAAAGACAGCTTTCCGCCATCAACAGCTCTCATTATTTGATCGTGAACATGTAGGAGGGCTGTCTCAGTGCTATGACCTGTCCGGTAGGCCGATTGGAGTGGCTCGGACAGGTCATGGCTGTTGACATGGTACGATACCTGAGCAGAGACAGCTTTCTCTATGAGTTTCCCCAAAAGGGCAAGTTAGAGACGGACGGTAATTAGATAACTGTTGATTGTCAAGGGATGGTTTCTTTAACACAGGCGTGATAACAGCTTTTCTTAGGTGAGAAGGAAAAATACCAGTGGTTAAGGATGAATTAACGATCTTCACGAGCACAGGTAGGAGCAAAGTAAGATGTTGTTTTAATAGCCAAGTAGGCATAGGATCAGAGACACTAGTTTTGGATGGACATTTCATTATTAATTGATGAAGATCATCATCAGACAGTGCACGGAAAGTAGAGAGAGAAGGAACAGAGACACTTTGATCAGATCTAACAACAAGGTATTGGCAGCTGCTACAACTGTCAAGATCAACCTTACAAGAACATGAACTCTTACTGTCAACATCTTTACGTATTTTGTCAACTTTGTTCACAAAGAAATTTCCAAAACTATTTGCCAACCTAACAGGATCACTACAATCAGGTAGAGAGCACTGGCTCTTATTAAGTAAAGTATTGACTGTTTTGAACATGTCCTTAGTATTACAGTTCAACAGAGTCTCATTAAAATATAATTTCTTCTCAGTGGCAATGACATCAGCAACCTTCCGCTGAGATGAGATGTACGCCTGGCGGTCAGTGTCACTGCGCGACTTTCTCCAACGCCTTTCACAACGCCGTTTGTACTGCCTGGCATCTTGGACAGACTTGTTGAACCATCTACAACCATGGCCAAAATGTGTTGGGACACTTACGGAAAACGTACACTATATTATGGCCTTATTTCCGTTATTGTTAACGTGATAAAATGGAGGTTTCTTTGGTGACAAGCCTAAAGCCTTTCCTAACACCCCAATCCTCCCCCTTCCCCACCAATCAATGTTGGGTGCCACTAGGCGCGTGTGACCAAAAAAGTAGGATTCAACATTGATCGGGGGGAGTGGGGGGCTTATTTACATTACCCTATCAAACCGTCCCAACACTTATGGCCAGCATTGTCTCTAAGCTACAAAAAATCCAATTTTAAAATGTGTGTTTTGGCCCATATCTCCTCAACCATAGCTTGGATTTTCATCAAATTTTACATGAAAATGAAGAAACTGTTTATTTTTTCACTTATATAAAAACTATTGGATTTTCCTCACGTGATATAACAATACGGTCACTTTTTATATGCAATATCATGTATTTTACAGGGCGTGCTGTACATTATTAGCCTACGTGAACTACGTATTTTGAATAAAATGACGTTTTATTTTGAAAGAGTAGTGATTTAGTCGCCAGAAATACATAATATTTGTTGACAGGAATTGATTGAAGTCTTTTAAAAGAGTGAAAATAAAAAAAAAATAATACTTAAATTAAAAAAAGATAATTTTTAGACTAAATAACAAACTTTAATAATTGTCATCGTTTGCATCAAAAACGTATGTGGTATTTGCAACAAGTATATCGTGTAAATATAATTATAGTCGGCAGGAGTGGGCTTAAATTACGCTTTATGACTGAAATCTATTAAAGCGCTTTCAAAGAAACTTACGTTTGAAAAATAACATAGCACATAAAAAAAGAGTAATTATTATAACATTACACATAATTCCTAAATCAGAATTTCATCTTCAGAAGATAGCAAACATCATTGACTATTCACCTTCATATCCTATTAGACTAGTCGACTTCCTGCTGAGAAATAGAAGTCTTAGGTGCATTTTTTAGTTAAAAACGGTATCTATGTTTTTAAAGTCAATTTGAGTATGCTGAATCCAACAATCATGGATACCATAAATAATTGTAATGTTTTGACATTCTAATTTGCATAAAAACAAAATAACCACCAAAATCATTAAATTAGTATGTAAAACTCTAATTATTTTTTGTGGTCATTTTGTTTGATGCAAATTAGCAGGTCAAAGCATATACATTATTTTTGGTATCCGTGATTCATGGATTCAGCATAGGTCATGCCGATTTTAAGGATGAATACTAGTAAATATAATAGTTCATGATTTAGAGATAAGTTACAACAAAAGGTGAATGATCTTCATGATACAACATTACCTATATAACACAACAAACGCAGTATATAATACTAAGAAGCCACAATAAATGCCCATAATAGTGACATTTTGCATTTTATTTGAAAAAAGGAGTTTGTTCGTCTGCAAAGTAATTTGAAAGAAAATTGTCACGAAATAATTATAACAACAACAAAAATTGGATGGAGTCGAACCCGCGCTGTCTATTGGAGATGACCAGCGCGCTAACCAATTGAGCTATCGGAGACCACTGGTGTTCGTATGGTTTTGTTTATTGACAAGTGTCAAATTAATCATGATATTTAAATTGACAATATTGTGCTAAATAAGTTGAATTTCTGAAATGATCATATCGGTAATCCATATTGTTGTGAAAATATTGTGTCGATTTGTAAAACATAACGCCATGAATCCACGATATACCACCGTATTCTTAGAATAAAAGCAATTGACTATGATCAGACTTTATAGCAATGGTTTATCGATGGGATGCATTCATGTGTGTATGGTCATGATGGTGTTTCGTTGGTTTACCGTCGCATCCTTAATACAAAGTCCATACAATATATTTAAATTTCATGATTAGTCTTACTTTAGGAACGAGACTGAATGCGGACATGCTTGAGTTCATGTCACGGTATGTACTATAATAAAAGAGAATCACTACTATCTCTTGATTCAGTTTACGAGTCACTTGAACATGTTAGCTCAGTTGATAAGTTGTCTGTCTTGTACTCAAAAAGTCCGAGTTCAATTCCTAACTATTTAATTTTTTTTTTTTTTTGCTTTCTTTTTAAAATAAATAATTTCTCATATCACTGAATTTCTGTTGAAATGAAAATGTGTAGGATTTTTTTTCATAAATAAGATCACAAATAAAAGCAGAGCATCAACTGAGCTAACACACTGTACTTGTTCATCCATTATTGTATGTAGTCTAAATTAATGCTAATAAGTTGATTTGCTCCGTTACTTCAATTGAGGTAGACAGCATTAAATTGGAAAAACAAGTGTGCATGGGTTCGATTCCTTTATTTGTTTTTGATCACGAGATGTTGTGATAACTTTTATTTTCTTCTATAACTTTAATATAAGATTTTAATTGGTGGAAACAATAATTTGTCATTTTAAAACCTAACTTTTGACAGTTAAAGTGACGAATAGTGAACTTCAACATGGCCAAAAATATGGCTTTAAGACTTTTTAAGTGACCAGTCCCTAAATTTAAAATGTAGCCATTTATATTTTTTGTGGTCAAGCATAATTATAGGATCTCTTACTGCTCCAAATTTGGTGTCAATATCATAATTACTTTTTTGAGTTATAAGCAAAAAACTGAAATTAGATGATTTTTTTCAACTTTTCAAATACAACCATGGCCAAAATGTGTTGGGACACTTACGGAAAACGTACACTATATTATGGCCTTATTTCCGTTATTGTTAACGTGATAAAATGGAGGTTTCTTTGGTGACAAGCCTAAAGCCTTTCCTAACACCCCAATCCTCCCCCTTCCCCACCAATCAATGTTGGGTGCCACTAGGCGCGTGTGACCAAAAAAGTAGGATTCAACATTGATCGGGGGGAGTGGGGGGCTTATTTACATTACCCTATCAAACCGTCCCAACACTTATGGCCAGCATTGTAGGTTGACTACGAACAGAACGTGTCCTACATGTAATTGGTGCATGAGAGTCAAGGACATCTTGGCAACCAGTATTATAGGCATACACCAGAGAGTCTAAATCATCATACTCCGAAGCAATGATAGAATCCATCTTAGCTGAAAGATCATCAGAGAACAACTTTATGTCCATATCGCGAAAGTTCCTGAATGAATATGATATTTTGTGAGCGGTGAGTTTTGGAAGGTCAACAGTAGCAGCGATCAAATAATGGTCAGAAACATGAAGAGGGTAGTTGGTGCACGCCTCAACAGTGATATCCTCTTTTCTGACAATTATCAGGTCCAATGTGTTTCCAGATTTATGTGTGGGACCACGGACGACCTGGTGAAAGTTCGCAGATGTCAGAACTTCCAAAAGGATTTAACTTCAGGCAACCAAGGTTTGTTCACGTGTATATTGAAGTCTCCAGCTACAATAGACCTTCCAGGCAGAAGGTCAACAGTACCTAAAAATTCTTCAAATTCACTAAGAAAGTCACCCTTACTGTTTGATGGTGACCTGTAAATAATGACCAGATTGACGTCATTGGAACGAATGAGAGCATGCTCAAAAGATGATGAAGCAGGAAGAAGATCGTCACAGTGCAGAAGTTTATATTGCTTTTTATGAACAACCGCAATTCCTCCACCACGCGAACCTCTAGAGCAGTTCAATCCATTGTACCCTGGAGGACACATTTCACCCAACTTAACCTCATCATCAGGTTTCATCCAGCTCTCAGTCACAATCATTATGTCAAAGTCATGCTCAATGATGTTTTCACAAAGAATATCTGTTTTACTAGTTATCGACTGTGCATTCCACACACCAAGGCTCATGTCATTGTGCAATCGAGGAGACAAGGTATTCGAATTACATGCAACACCACTAGGTAGTGAAGGTATATCAGTCTTCACACTCTTTCCAGCTCGTGTACCCCTTCTTGTAGGTGGTTTGGACCGTAATCCAAGCTCCATAACAGTACTCCAAACATCTGTGGGAAGTTTGCAGCTATGACACATAAGTTCAATTAATTGGGACCTTGTATAGCACACCATGTTGAGATTGTATTGTAGTTGATAGTCAATACAATATTGATTAGTATCCCACTTGAGTATACCTGGCCAAGCCAAGCCAAGCCAAGCCAAGGCCAGTAAACCAGTCAATCTTAGCAGGGATTTACTGCCTAGAGAAATAGGTACAACAGCCATCAGTTTTCAGTTCCACGGCACAAAAAACAATGATGAAATTCCCCAATTTGATGACAAATTATGCAATCCAATGTCAACTGTGACGATCACAAATGTCCATAGCAGACAGCTACAGCAAAATAAATCACAGAAGTAGACTGGAGATGCAAAAAATTTAATGATGTTTCAAGAGAAATGTTGAAAGGTGTGCTGCCAGTATGGCGCTCAAGATCCATGTTGCATATTGAAGAAGCATGTGGCTTGTCAATAAACACCAAAAACTGATGGGTACCAATCATTTTGATACACCCTGTAGCTCTAATCAAAGTAAAATTTGATGACAATTTGAAAATGAAAATAGACTCAAGTTGATAACTTTGCAACCAAGTATGCCAGGGAATTTTAAGTAAGCTTAGGTACTGACTAGTTTTCGAGTTGAGCGGTTTCAGTGGATCAAATCAAATGTGAAATTGTTACATAAAACACAGGCATGTCATGCATATAACATTTCATGACACAGTCATCCCTAATTTATGATTCCTTCATTTTTTCAGCTTCAGAAACAGGTGAGGAATATCACCCTATGTTCTTCTCCTGTGACAAAGCATTTGAGGAGTTCTTTTGCCAGTGCATAAAACTCTTCAATAAAACCTGGAAAGAAATGAGAGCAACACTAGAGGACTTTCCAAAGGTAAGCTTAATTTGGAAAGCTTTATTTGTGTGTTTACTTTATTTCAAAACATGTATTCAATGTTTTTTACAAACAAATGTTTGCTTTAATTTTGTCAATAAAAGGAATATTCATAGTAAAAGTAGACCTCACCCCTTGAAAGTTAGACTACTCATGACCCCCAAATGATAGAATTTGGGTGACACAATTTTGATGCGATCAAGCAAAATGAGTCGGAAGTCGGGAATATTGATTTTGAGATACAATCAATAATAGTATTCAACTTCTTTTGTATTTTCTTGTTCTGATCAACACTAAAATAGCCATATATCCGGAACTGTAAGTCTAATTATGATGGGGTTTTCAGTGAAATAAAGCTCTGAGAATGGCTCATATAATGAGATTGAAAACTCAATTTTGATTTTGATCGACATCAGACTCGTTTTGCTTGATCACATCACAATTGAGAGTTTATACCGACCACCCGGAAGTCATGTACTGTTTTAACTATGGGCCACCGTGTTACACACATTTGCTTCTATAATCTGATATACCCCTGAACATTTTTACTCACAAAACTTGCAATAAGAATGTTTGCATGATGGGCCTCAATCATTAAAAATGGAGATGAATCACCAAAATAATCTGATTCCAAATTCTGATTTAGAATTTACAATATCCAGCAGGTAGTTTGGATACTAGAAGCAACTATCACTGGGACCCATAAAATACATACTTTTAGGTGGTGGAATGAGGCTTTCACCATCTAAAAGAGACACATCTCACACCTAACATTTTATTGGATTTTTGAGAAAGCTAGGACCTTTTTTCTGATCCTAAAATCTAAAGCTTGATGGGAGTAAAGTAACCACAAACTACCAAGTTTTTGTTCTACCGTTGAAATAACAAATATTTCAGGCCTAAAATTTCACAGGGATTATGAGTTGCTCCTGATAGCAAATCTCCATTTTGATTGGTAAAGTGGGCAGCGGGGGTTAAAGCTGTCAATCAGGTCAGACTTTAATGAATATTCTTATTTTATGCCTGGAAAGTTTGAGGCACTGAACTATGGATTAAAAATCCTTGTTGTAAACATATTAGAAAATATTAAATGGCACAGACTATCAAAATTTTGATTTGATTGGATTTGTTCGGGTTTTGACAACCCTGGATTACCCAAGAAAGCCTCTATTGAAGCTTATTCCCATTGAGGTCCATTTGAACACCGGGACGGGTTGGGAACAGTCAGGGGTTAACACCCTACTCTTTTCGAAAACTGGCTGCGAGATACATGTACAGGTACGGCTCTCTGCACACGGGACCGACAGCTTAACGTCCCCTCCGAAGGATGGAGTACTTTCATGATTCATTTACCCAATTCTAAATGAACCATGGGGAGAGCGAAAGTCTGAATTTAATCTACAGATGTTGCCAATTAATTTCAGACTTTTTTTCCAAGTCAATATCCCAGCATATCACCATCGCCGGGAATCGAACCCGGGACCTCATGCACTAAAGGCAAGTACCCTAACCATTGCGCCGTGCTCTCACCTCATGATTGGTACCCATCGACTTCCAGTGATTATGAAAATGCAACATGAAACTATGAATCCTGAGCATTTCAAGAGGGACCAATGTTGCATATTGAAGAAGCGGGCTTGTCAATCAACACCAAAAACTGATGGGTACCAATCATTTATATATAGCCCGTATTCTTTCACTAAACTGCTGTAGATATATTTTTACTGAAACATTTTGTCTTTTCTATCTTTGCACAGGTAATGGGAGTGGTTAGAGAACAAATAGAACGAACCATGAAAGGTAGACCGAATAGACCATCATCAATGGACCAATTCTGGACGCAACTACAACAGCTCAATTATGATGTAATCCTGAATTTGAGAGAGAAGGAGAGGTCGGATAAGGAGGAACTCAACTCAAAGGCCCCACCTGTTGTGTAAGTCTCAATTTTGTGATGTGATTAACCATATGGGCATTACCTGCCAAATTATCATCCTCTAAGAACTATCGTGATTGGTTACAAGGAGGGCTATATCATACATTGAGCCAATTAGAGATATGGTAAGACTCATCAGTGGGGCTGGAGGGGATGAAACTTATAATTACTGAGAGATCTAAAAGCTCTATTTTGATTTGGGGATTCAATCATGTTTCACCGTTGTTCATCACCGATTAACAACGATACGTCCATGTCGTCTGCATGGTTTACTTCGCAGCGAAGTAAAACACGCAGATGCACTGGACGCGAGTTGTTAATTGCTGATGAATAACGGTGAAACATGATTGAATTCCTTTCAACAACGAAAACAAGCTAATTCACATGATTCTTTCATTCGGAATGTCCGTTTGTCATTGCCACTCAACCTTACAAGAAGATCTGTGATTTCTCTGTTGATATCGGCAATAAAACTGCTACCTCCAACATAAGAGAGTGTTTACGTTCAAGGCATGACAAACCTTTCGTTCGCGTATACGCTACAAGGACTCCAATAGTGTTGTTATGGTAGATGGAAGTATCTCGGAGCCTTTCCAAGTAACAACTGGAGTGCTTCAGGATGATGTGTTGGCACCATTCCTGTTCATTATCCTGGTAGACTACCTTCTGAAGAAATCAACTTCTGGAATTTATGCTGGAATTGTTACCTACCCACTTCGGTCAAGCAGGTATCCTGCTAGGATGCTGAATGACTTGGATTTTGCTAATGATATTGCTCTGATGGAATCTTCTATAGCCCGTGCCCAGTCTCAGCTTACTAGGACTGCAGCAGCAGATCTAGGCTTTGTCATCAGTGCACCGAAGACAGAATATGTGTACATCCATATCAAAACGATATGCACTTGTCGGCTGCTACGTGTTTCTCTTTTTAACTTGAATATCAAAAAGACTAAATTTATGATATTTGGTACATGGCATGTTCTATCTAAATTTGATGATATTAAGTTAAGTTATTGTGATCAAACCATTGAAAAGGTTGACCAGTTTAAATACCTTGGTGTTATATTTGATTCAATCTTAACATGGTCTAACCATATCAATTATGTTTCTAAAAATATTTCTAAAAGATGTGGTGTCATAAATCGTATTAAGTATTATCTTCCAGAGTCAACTCTGACCATGCTGGCAAATGCTCTCGCTACTACCCCATTTTGATTATTGCAGCCCTGTATGGTCAAATTGTTCTGGAGAACTTGCAAACTCTCTCCAAATCCTCCAGAACAGACTTGCAAGAATTATTTTGTCAGCTGATATTAGAACACCAACAGATGAAATGATGGATAAGTTAAATTGGATTAAGCTTGACAAAAGGTGGTACAATCATTTGTTAGTTATTGTTTTAAAATGTATAAAGATCAAGCGCCTTCATACTTATCATCTAACTTTACATTTACACATTCTGTACATAATGTTGCAACCAGAGGCCAAATTTCAAATATGCTTTATCAACCAAAATGGAGCTCTAACTCTGGTAAACGTACTTTTAATGTTAGAGCTGTTAAAATATGGAATGATCTTCCATCTAACATTCGTAGTAACTATAATACAATGAGTCTCTCCATGCTTAAGAATGCTACATTGTGCACCTCAACCAAGATAATTTAATTCATAATGTACTCAAAATTATTTCATATTCAACTATGTATATTTTTCCTCATGTACATGTACTACTATAAATATTATTTAAGTTGTATTTTAATTTGTAAATGTACGGCTCTTGCAGGGCCCCCAGGAAGATCAGTGTTTTCATTGATGGGATTACCCTGCTTAAAGAAAGTATAAATAATAATAATTAACTAATAGCTAGGAATAAATACCAGACTCATCTCAAGTGAAGGTCACTTCAATTCATCCCAAGTCACACAGTTTAGGAATACAGAGAACTGTACTCCTTAACCATGTGACTTCAGGGATGATTTGAAGTGACCTCCACTTGAGATGAGTCTGGTATTTATTCCTAGCTATTCTGTGAAATGAGATACATGTAGCAGCAGACAAGTGCATCGTTTTAATATGGATGTACACATATACGACTGCAAACTGTAACGCCCAACCAGCACTTGAAGTCTATGGTAGTACCATCAAGTCACAGATTTCAAGTACTTGGGTTCCAAGATAGACTCTAGTGCTGGAGACTTAAACAGAAGAAAAGCACTAGCCTGGGCAGCTTTCTGGTTACTGAACGCCTTTGGAGAAGCCCATCCTGCCAATAGAAAACAAAAATCAAGCGGTTTGTTACTGTCTTTCTGTACTCTGGCAAAGATCAGGAATAGAATCATGATATTTGCAGAAGTAGTGCTTAGCAGGCATTTTGTTAATTATTTAATATTAGAAACACTGTATAATTGTTTCTAGTTTTCAGTTAACCCATTTATCACAGATTTTAATATCAGCATTTTAAAGCATTTCCGTACTGTTTTCCTAAGCCTTTTTAGAGCATTTTCTTTAAAAGGCGCCCCATGAATGGGTGCCAAAATTGCTTCCCCCCTTGACTTGTCAAAATGGCTTGCTTCCCCCTTTTGGCTCACCAAAATTTCTTGCTCCACCCCAATTTTACCAAAGTGCTATGTGAAGTATTGAAAGTAGGGAATTATACCAGGGCTCATAATTAGGCCAAAAAAATCTACAACTGGTCCAAAAAGGAAAGGTTGAAGAGTCTACTCCAGGTGTAGCCGCGAAGGTAATCAGCCACGGTGAATGAGAATCCGGATGTGTAGGTATTAGCATTTTACTTTGAAATATCAATATAACAGGGCTGCAGTGCTAGTTTTCATGCCCTTCCAGTGAACATTTGCCTAATCCTACCCAGGAAAATATGCATGAGGTGTCAGTGTCACTGGAGTTTTTAGATCTCTTGGTATTAAAGGTTAATCCTCTTCAACCCTACTGGTCCTTATTATTATCTGATTGGCTCAATACTTTGTAACCAATCACAATGTGAATCATCTTTTAAGGTCGACATATTGAGATACAAGCAAAATAATCTGGCAAAATATAATGAAAATAATCAGAATAAAAGTGGCATTTTTTGTGATATCTTCAAGAGTATCTTTTTTCACAGATAAGGTATCATTTTCAAGCTTAAAAATATGCTAAGGACACGTTTCATTTTTGTCAAAGGGACCCTTAAGGTACCTTTGGATATGCATGACATGTCACAAATAGTTCTTAGAGGTACATAATTCAGCCAGTAGTACTCATGGCTTAATTGTATTTCTTGATTTCTTGGGTGTGCCAAAATGTTTCTGATAAGATCATAACAGATGCTATCTTTCTTCTAGGAATCAATGGGCTATTCCAGTTGAAATCCATACACCCTCTATAGAAGACATGACTTTATTCTCCCACACAGGGGGTGTAGATTTCAAATGGATTCACCCATCCAGTTAACCCCATTTAAAATTCACACTCCCAGTATGGGAGATTAAGGTCATGTCTTCCATGGATGTGTGTGGATTTCAACTGGACTAGCCCATTCATTTCTGTACTAACCTCACCCGTGTTCTTTAATGACTTGTTACAGCGAGCTACGAGAACAGATCAAGCCAGAAATCATAGAGCTCATCAAGAAACAACGCATCAATTACCTGATAGAAGGAACACAGTTTAACAAGTTCACAAAAACTGGCAGAGCCAAAGGTAATTGTTGTGCTGTATATACTATACTCGGGCTATATTCAATCTGTGTAAGTACTGTCACAGTGACTTTCTACTAGTAAGAAAACAGGTTTTCAACTGCTTTATCCCTTCAGTTCTATACTTCATAGAATTTGGAATAAGAGATTCTTTCTTCAGCACTATTTAGAGCATTAATGGTATCTTTTGTGTGAGCATTGTTAAAGATTTGCCACTTTTGACATCAATGCTGAATAAAAATAATTAGGGATGTATTGGGTTATTCTGCTTGAAATCCATACACCCCCTGTGAAAGACATGACATTAATCTACACACATGTGTGAATTGCAAATGGGGTTACCTGAATGGGATGCGACTCCATTTGAAATCTACAGATCATGTCTTTCATAGGGATGTATGGATTTCAACTGGAATTGCCAGGGATGTAAGTTTTCTGTATTTTTACAGAATTCAGGTTTTTTTGTAGTCAAGATTTACGCAATTTCTTTTATTTTCAGCCTATTTTGGGGCTTTTTTTAGCCCGAATTTACACACTTTTTTCCCAATTTTCCATATTTTTTCTTCAGGGTTACTTACTTACTCTGAATAGCCCATTTAAAGTAGCTTAGACATAAATCAATATTTAAATACATCTATTTATTGAAATCGTATTGCATATTATTTGTATTATTTATACACCTTTGTGTGGGGCCACCTTAATTACAAACCGTGTAATTCTAGTTAAATATGGTTTTGACTTTGTCAACTCAAATTTCCAAAAAAGATCAACAAAGGAAGTAATCCTTCAAATCAGAGAATTCTGTGAAATGGAAATTCATAGTCATCTCAGAAAGGAGAAAATCATGCACTGTGCAATTTGTAGTGTGGATTTTCAGCATCATGGTATTGCTCATGCTTACAGTGGATCGTATATATAACATTGTACATAAGACTTTTGGGGTTTCAGAATACAGTTTTGTGATCTCAAAGGTTGGCAGATCTGATGTAAATGCCTTATTTTATCTTAAATACACAGCTTTCAGCTGAACCATTTGCAGACTATGTTAGCACATCTCTGACAATGACAAAGGTACCAAAATTTGAATTTTGATGATTTTTACGATCATCCAAATGATCAAATCATGAATGGGCCTTTAAATTATATATAAATGTCAGGTATCTCTTTGCTTTTCTCATTGCAGACAAATTTTGGTATTGTCGTCTGTCTCCAAACATGAAAATTCTGCACCATGGTGACATAGGAGAAAGTGATAAACCTGCGCCTGAGAACCTACTCAATAAAGGTAAGCAACTATAGAGTTTAGTCAGTGTGACAGGCCCACCGTAGAAACTGCCTATACTGATTTGGAGGACAACACTGTAGTCTCTTTATGAAATTTATGACCCTGCTTTGTACCAGTGGTTATGTCTGTTTATGTGACGAACAATGAACTGTATAAACAGGAAGCCATCAAGGTAATCAGCACTGGAACTCACCTTTTTGTATTGCACATGACCCATTGTCATGCAGCTGTCAATCACCTGGGTTAAAACTGTAATAAAAATATAAACAGTCGGAGGGCCATCATGCGCGTTTTCCATTAAAGGTCAAATTATTAACGTACGCGACCTTTGCAAAAATGACCGTCGCACTCTTGGGTATGCTTTTGTTACCTTTCCCGCGGAAAATTTCGATTTGAAATGTATCGTATTATGTGAAGCCAATCATCCTGGGCAATTTACAAATAACTTGTATTGAAAATATCTTCACAATTCTCTACTTGATTTCTATTTTGTCTACTTTTGTCGTTAGAATTCGTGATTTTTGCGTTTGCTTACCTTCAAATTTATTTTCATTGCTAAGGACTTCTAACCCGGATATTTTCTGTCTTAACGCTTTAATCATTCTAATTATTAGCCAGACAAGTAATTTCAACCGTTATCTATCGATTAGTCTTTGTTCCAAATTTTGAACTTAAAATTCAAAGTTGTTATAATGGTTTAAATTGGTTACCCAGATTCGGCCCATCAACGAAAATTAAGTAAACAACTTCAAAACAATACCGCGTGACTTGACACCATGAACGAGTACACACGCGCGACTTTGTTGCGCCCAAGCGCGCCATTCACCTGCGTTCAGTGAAATACACGCGCGCAGTTTAACACTGCTCACATGAACCTTCTCAATGTTGTTGTCGCCTGGCCTACTGTTTACTGGTATTTTTCCGTATTGTAAAATACCTTTTTCATCCCGGCAGGTTTTTGTCTTAACCAACCAAAAATCTTGGATTTTTTAATATGAGGACAATAAGCCATGTTTCTAATCATATGCAAATTCCTGATTTATGAACTAGCACCATTTTTAAAATATAGTAGTTTTTGTTACTCTTTTATCTCAATTCATGACAAATATTTGTGTTTTAATGTGCCCACATCATATTCCTTGCAAAGTTATGGTATTTTTTGTGAACATATATGGAATGTTGAAAGCCTTTCTTGTAGTTATATATAAAATATATAGCTATTAGGAGTTGTAGAGAGAATTTTGGAAGCTTTTAAAACTGCAACCCAAACCAAGCAAATTTAATTTTTCGTTGTGTGCGTATTCATAGCGTACAGTTTAATAATAGCGCATCAAAGTTGAATGGCCCTCCAACTGTAAAAACAAATCTAAATAGGTAACTCTACCACACAAGGTAATTAAACAATCTATGGAAGAGATACTTACTTCAGTTTGGGGGCCCTCGTAATTCACGGACGTCTCTGATTTCAAAGACAGGTCAGTGATTTCACATACGGGGGTCTGTGATATCACATACGTCAAGCTTTGTTGACAGCTGGGCACTCGATGCAGCACATCAGAATGAAGCTGAGTGTATTAGAATAAGCTTTCCTATATTTAGCAAATATCTACCTGTGCAAAATTATATCTATCTGTGCAAATTCTGACAAATGGTCCCAGAACACACTTAGATTGCAATGGCCAAAATCAAATGTTTTGAAGTAAAAAAAATCCCAAGAGTACCCGAGCCTGCGCTCTAATTCATGAATTGGACAGTAAAATTAGCAGGCACTCAATTTGGGCTAGCTACAACCCTGATAAGGCCTACTCACAAAATTATTCCCACTGCGCTGGCACGTTCACCAAAATTACTAATATCGTTTGCGACAGGGTTTTGAAACTAGGGAGTATGTGATTTAATATGAGACGTCTCTGAAATATGATATGTGACATGACGTTTCAAGAGTATTTGATATCAGACATCTATGAATTATGAGTGCCCCGGAACTGACTTAGAACCTCAGAAAATATATCTTTATTGCGGCGGTGTCTGCTTTATTTATATGAGAATTACTTTTTGTCAGTGTACCTCCGCATTTTCAGAGTCCAGCTCATTATGTATTCATAGTCACCTTTTTGTCTGCGCATGAGCTCACACTGTCCTCAGTTTTACGATCAGAGTCTCTCCTCTCTTAAAGGGCATATATATTGCTCGGACAACATCATATAATTGGCAAGCTAATATTATGAGGACAATGAAAATCAACATAATTACCTTCAAGTATAAAATAAATTGAGTGATAACCTAGACGAGCACGTGGAGTTGCATGGAATTACATGGAAATGCAATGATATTTATTTAACAGATGGTAAAAGGCTGATGGCCTCTATTCTGTAGAAAGCAACAAATTGAAACTTACTACTTCCAAGGAACTATGCTTTGTGTTTGGTACGTAAAAGGTCTGGATCTACTGTAATAAATAAAATAATAAATTTTGGATTTATAAAGCGCCTTTCTCCAGATCTTAGAGGACTCAAAGCGCTGTAATTTCGCTGCAATGGTGAACCATCACAATCAGATCGCATCAACTAGGTTGCTGCGAGCAGCGCACACCTATCCGCATTTAGATTGTAACATCCACCAATTATCTGTGCAGCTCCCCAAATTCCATTGGGTGAAGGAAGTTTTGATAACCAAACAACTAATCACCGATTTTTGCGATACAGGAGAAACCGGAGATCCCGGAGAAAACCTGCGAGAGCGAGCATGGAAACGGGATAAACCAAGTGCACATGAGTCCTTGAACCCGGGACCTCAGTGGTGCAAAGCGAGGGAATTACCGCTGCGCTAACTCGCCCTCCCTATGTAAGTCGCATAGGAGATCTTTTCAAGCCGATTAATTCCGATGAAACCTGCGCGCACGTAAAAAAGTTCCCCTTCAGCATCAGTTACAGTTCCAATGTGTAACAGGCATCATAACCATGATGAACTTTCAATTATGGATGAGAGAGGTACTTTTGTCAGGGATACTCAATGTGCAATCAAGCGTGTGGTGGTATGTCTTGTGTAAGAGACCGACTTGTGGAAGAGTTGATGCATTTTTTTTGTTCTGTAAAAAAATTACCTCACCTGACGAAAAATGAACATTTGATCATTTCTCTCCATTAGTATCATATGTGACCATCCAGCACAACTGAGCCCTGAAGTCGCCAATCATTATTTTTGAGATATTCAACCAAAATATTCTGCTTGAAATGCGCTTTAAAATGACGTCTATCATGTCTATAGTACTTGACATTTAAGTAGTGAAAAATCAATAAAACAGTCAATAAATCTTTGTTTCCTATTGTTTATTGTTAAGTTCAATGGAGCATATCTCAATAGTGGCACTGGAGACATCCGGGCTCAGTTGTGGTGGATGGTCACATAAACCAAGTAGCTGAGGTGATAGCTCAATATGCTAGGAAATATTTTTAAACCGATGACCCCATGTTCACATTGGCTAAATGAGCTGTATTTTCAAGCAAAAGAGTACTGTAATTCATTACATTTCTTGTCCTCCAATTTGACCCCCAAGGTTAATAAATAAATGGTGCGGTTTTCCAAACTTTTCCGATCATGATTTGAGATGGTCTATTGTAACAATGAGTGTATTTTTCTTCTTCATTTCAGTTGCAATTTCAGAAGACATGGATCTAGTTACGGGAAAGGACTGCCCACATATTAACAGAATTAGGGTAAGAAGAGTGATATAAGTTCATTTGAGAAATGTGGTGCCAAAGTTTCAGGTGTCTTTCTCTTTCATTAAAATTTATTTAGCTTTTTTTTAAATGAGAAAATGTAACAAACAGTCTTTCGTATATTGCAATCATCTGCTTTAGACCATCACAAAGTCAGTATAAGGCAAGTCTTTGTACTACATATTTCATAAATAAATCACTTTTCCAATGCTGAAGGCCTGATTCAGTTGGTGTATTTACACCACCCATTAATTTAGTGCACAATTGGGTTTTTCATCTGGCTGTAGGCAGAGTTTTCCTAATACAAAGCATCTGTTTCTTTTATAGGGTACATTGAACCTTGCCTTCTCACTCATTCAACAGCAAGATTCAGAAGTTCATCTTGATTTTATGGCACCCAATGTAAGTATATAGATTTTACGCATGGCCATTTTGTTCCGCCATGTTTAATAGAGAGGGTCTGAGTGACTCTGGCTTTGTGGCAAAAATACGATAAATTGATATGTTTATTTCCCACTATGCATGCGCCACACACCACTCATTAGCTTAAAGGACTCATTTTTTGATATTCTGCGCATATAATTATGCATCTTTCACGTTAACAGATCTAGAAAATTTAAATTTTTGTCAGTTTTTTATATTTCAATATACAGGCTGGGATTTCAATATTCAGATTGATGCCTACCGTATTCTTTCCACACACATATTCAAGTGCAAGCCTTACAATAGGTTTTAATAGAATCCAAAAATAACAGATCTATTCATAGTGTTCTACCCAGGTTGAGACGTAGGCATTCAAAGATCTGAATTGTATGAATATCAATAGCATAATGACACCATAATACGGTTCATCCAATTCAGACCCACTAGACCCACCCGCTACATGTTCCTCTTTTTACATTATATCTAGGAATAAATTGATCTCAAGTGGCTGTCTTTTCAAATCATCTCATTGCAACTATGTGGTCTAATAGGAATGTGCTCTTATTGTCACTGAGGCTATCAATTCTAAGTTTGATTGTACCATCAAGAATTGGATTTTGACTCTGGAATTGGAATGACATCTCTATAGCAGAATTTATACTACATCACCTAGTGATAGTGATTGGTTTTTAGCCAATGAGATAGGACTCCTTTTGTTGCGTTGGGAAAAGTAAGCTACCTTATTGGCCAAATACCAATCGCTTGTCGCTTATTGACAGTATAAATTCAGGTTTTTTTGTAAACCGGCGCTTGACGGTGTAGATTACAGACCCACATGATTTGCTGCAGGGCGTATTGGTTAGTTTTCGTTTGTTCAATTCTTCAACATGCATCTTGTAAAATAAATTTTTTACTGCCCTTAATATATACTGTATGAGCAAAATGTTACAAACAATGCCAATGAGTATTTTTAATTTAATTTAATTTAATTTTATTTATTTATTACACTTTATCACTGGTATACAATAATTATAATATAACATCAAAATATATTGCACATGAATATTCAAAAGTACATACAAAAAACAGGAAGTATAGATAAAATTTTGCACCAGTGAAAGGCAAGGACTAACAGGTGCAAAGCACCTCTAGGACAGTCCCACCAAAGATCAAAACAAAGAGGACACCCATACACCAAAATTCGAAGTAAAAAAAAAAAAAAACAAAAAACTGGCAACATGTAACCCAAGAGCATGTGTTGTAAGGATCAAAACTCTCCTCTAGTTTGTTCTTGTACCACTCAGAGAGCTGGCTCTTAAAAGAGGACATGTTGACAGTGGATCTAATTGTGAGAGGAAGTTGATTCCACAGGGGAACAAGACATGTGTTCCAAGTGCTTGAAAGTCCTATATTATGCCTATAAATTTTCCGCTTTTCCCCTATATTGGCCCTGTATTTTTTTTTTAATTTCCCTATACTATTAGGCCAATAGTATTAGTTTTAACCTGGACATTTTTTGTAACAAGCTGATTTTTTCTGGAATAGGTCCAGAAATATGTGTAGAATCACTGATAAAAAGTCCCCGCAAATCCCCTGTGGGCGTTTTCAAAATCCAAGATGGCGTCCAAAATGGCCACCATTTTCATATTTTTTCATAATTTCTCAACTATACTAGCTAGAAACACAAATTAGGTATCCAAACATATGTTTTGAGGTATGAGGAATATTTATAAATCCACATTAAGATGATTCAACCCTTGCAAAAGTCCAAAATCCAAGATGGCGTCCAAAATGGCCGCCATTTTCATGTTTATCTCATAATTCCCAAACCATACTAGCTAGAAACACAAGTAAGGTATCTAAATATATGTTTTGAGGTATGAGGAATCTGTATAAATCCATATTAAGATGATTCAACCCTTGCGAGTATCCGAAATTCAAAATGGCGCCCCAAATTTGCCGCTTTTCCAAAGCCCGGATCTGTAATTTCAAAATCACAGAGTCAATTTGAGACCAAACTAGGGCATCTGAAGCCATACGATTTGGATGAAACCTCCAACTATAGAAACCAAACTCAATTGGCTAAAAATGGCAACAGATTGAAAATTTGTGATTGAAGAGGTACGTTGCTCCAGTTATGAAATACCTTTAATTCTAAAGTTCACCAGCCGGCTCTGTGCCTTCAGCAGCTGTGATAGCTGTTTCATTTTCGTTGTCCTCTTTGATGATTGGTGCTGTGTTGCAACAAGTATGGCCACTGCATTTTCTGCACATTGTTGTACAGTGAAGACCTAGTTTCTTGCAACTACATGTCATAGTGTTGCATCCATCAGGCTTACATCCACAAGACACCATGTGGCGGTACTCATTAAGTGAATCATATTTGCTGGCCCCATAAAGCTGAAGGATGAAGCCTTCACCTTATTTCTGTACCTCATCATGCGTACTCGTACTGTTCGCAAAGGTCCATAGGAAGTCATCTTTGCCTTTCTTGTGTACCATGTTGAAAGGGTTACGCTTTCCCCGGCGATAGATGGCTGAGACTGTGTCACACCCTGTGATGGCATGAAGTATCAACAAGTAGTTTCTGGTATCTCCCAATGCTTGCTGGATATCACTTACTCGGAACACTATCTCAGGATTACTACAGCATTTCATCATCTGTTGTTGAACTTGCCCTGGACACCAACATCACAAGTAGGTCAGTGTCTGTACCCACCACCACGACTGGTAGCTCCTCTGCTACTGTAAGGGCTGTGGACACAATCAATGTATTGGCATCTGCTTCAGCCTGGATGACATGAATTCCAGCCATACGCATCCTCTCACTGATCATTTCTATATATAAGTTGCAATTTGTTCAACAAATGTTGTTGAAGGTCATCAACACCGCCTGGGCTGAAGTAAAAATCCCTGAAGACTGGAGTAAAAGTCTAATAACCCCTGTGTACAAAAAGGGCAATAAACTGGACCCAGCCAACTACAGAGCTATTACCCTCCTGTCAATCCCGGTAAAAGTATTCTGTAGGATGGTTCTTAACCGAATACAACAGACTGTAGATAACCATCTGAGAGAGGAACAGTGTGGGTTCAGGAGTTCCAGAGGCACCTCAGATGCAGTTTACAGCACGCCAAATCTTTGAAAAGGCTAGAGAAAGACGAATTCCAATACACTGGAATTTTATAGACTTCAAAGCAGCATTTGACACCAAATGGACAGATGGAGGGAAGCCCTTTGGAAATGTCTGCGATCAGTAGGAGTAGACACCAAACTAGTGAACCTCATTGCAAAAATGTATGAGCAAACCAAATGCTCAGTCGTGGCAAATGGAAAGATCGCCGATTGGTTTGAAGTCCTAGTTGGTGTTAGACAGGGATGTCTTCTCTCACCATGCCTCTTCAATCTATATCCGGAGTTTGTCATGAAGGACGTCCAAAATCTAGGCTCAGGTGTGCAAATGGGTGACATCCGATATGCAGATGATACCACAATCATGGATATGGACTTTGAGAACCTGCAAATCTCCGCTAATGAATTGGAGAAAGCATGCAGCAGCTGGGGAATGAAAATTAACCCAACAAAATGCAAGATCATGTCTGACGATCCAAGAGATATCATGCTGAACCAGATGCATTTTTAGTAAATAACTTACTACGTCGCACAAAGTTGGCAGCCTGGGCATTTGGTAGATTGAAAAATACCATTTGGTCTAACCATGACATCACCAGATCGCTGAAAGTGAGGATCTACCAGTCGCTCATCCTCCCTATTGCCACCTATGGGTCAGAATCCTGGGTGTTATGTGAATCCGATTGACACAGACTAGATGTTTTTGAAATGCGATGCCTTAGGGCAATGCTTGGAGTTTCCCTACTTGACAAAATCTGCAACAATTCCATCAGACAGAGTCTCAACATCACTAGCACCATCAACGATGTTATCTGCCGGAGACGTTTGAAATGGGCTGGGCATATCTTCAGGATGCCTCAACATCGGCTTCCCCACCAAGCCTACATTAATGACTTCAGCAAGAAATTAGACAAGACCACCAGGTCGTCCACCAACCAGATGGAAGGACCAAATTCAGAGGGACTTGGGATTGACCCCACATGAAACAAAGGCACAAGCAACAGACAAAACTGAATGGAGGAGGCTTACTCGGCAGAGGGCAAAGGGACACAACGTCCTGTGCAGTTAAGTCAAGTAAGTCAAGTTTGTTCTTGCTATTTGCTACTAATGCAGCTTGGGTTGTTGTGGTAGGCATGCTCTTATCAAATATAATATCACTCGATGTATGTACACTATTCAGTTCTTCTACATTGCTCTGCCTGCTTTGTGGATGTATTGCTTCCATAGCCATCAAATACAACAGTGGTCTGGACTCCATAATGATTCAGGATATGTGAAGTATAAGTTAGACAAACACCAGCATATGTGTATGGCTTGGACCAAATTGCATGTCAAGTAGGTGACCACCGTCTACTACTTAAGAGGCAATTCTGTGGCAAGTCATAGTGTTCAGTGAATGATTTCAGCAGAAGACCCAAGGCACTCTTAGGGGGTTTGCGCATCAGTCCATCTTCAAACAGAGAGGGTGGCTGAGGAGCGAGTTCATATGCCAGAAATACTCCCATCTCAGTGCTGCTGTTTAGCACACAGGTGATTCTATTAAACAAGAGACTTGGATTCAACTCTACCTGTTGTCCTCTGACGGTCACCGTTTTGTCCTTTGATCCCATTGTTGTAACCTTGTCATTTCGGCGTAGTGAAACATTTGTGAACTTCTTGCCTGTCATATCTGATGCAGCCTTACTACCAATTTCAACAGCTCTGTCACAGTTTACAGGTTCACCTGCTACGATCCCAGTTGACACAGACACGGGCCTCATAACCAGCAAACGGTAGATGAGCATTTAACCATTCTTCAAAAATGCTGCGATCCTTGGTGTCTCTTGCCTGTGAACTCTGTCGTAGATTTTTGTGTTGCTCTGATGTGCCAGTGTGAACTCCAGTGAACTGCTCCAATGCGTCATAGATAGGAGCACATCGAGGAAGAGCATGAACCCACTTGCTCAACGTGCTGTCTGTAATGCCCCGTCCATGTGTCATTCCTCCTGATGTTTTCATTGTCCGCATCAAGAACTGCTCTATGGTATGGTCTGAAAAGCTGCCACCTCCGAATGCCCTAGTTTGGTCTCAAATTGACTTTTTGATTGTGAAAATCTAGATCCGGGATTTAGAAAGGCGGCAAATTTTGGATTTTGGATACTTGCAAGGGTTGAATCATTTTAATATGGATTTATAAAGATTCCTCATACCTCAAAACATATGTGTAGATACCTTACTTGTGTTTCTAGCTAGTATGGTTTGGGAATTATGATAATAACATGAAAATGGCGGCCATTTTGGATGCCATCTTGGATTTTGGACACTTGCAAGGGTTGAATCATCTTAATATGGATTTATAAATATTCCTCATACCTCAAAACATATGTTTGGATACCTTATTTGTGTTTCTAGCTTGTATGGTTGGGAAATTATGAAAAAATATGAAAAATGGCGGCCATTTTGGACGCCATCTTGGATTTTGAAAACGCCCACAGGGGATTTTGGGGACTTTTGTCAGTGATAGTACACATGTTCCTGCACCTATTCCTGAAAAAAACAGCTTGTTACAAAAAATGTCCAGCTTTTTGGCTATATGAGCTAATACTATTGGCCTATATATTTATCCCTATTATGGTATATTCAAGTGAGTCCACCTATGAGCCATCTTAACCTTGTTTTGTCTTTGATGGATTTTTCTTATCAATTGAAAGATAATTTGTCTGGCCTTCTGTTAGCATTGCACTATGCATACACCCCATGTAAAATTGGAGCATTTTTGCCAGATTTTGATCCTTTTGCATTCTCAAAATATGAGTTGCTGACAATTGTTAACCTGTATATTTGGTTCTTTCTCATCTAGTTTGATATGTGGACTGATGGTTTAAATGTGCTGCTAGGCAAACCCATGGTCAGTGAACAAATGCAGAAAGATTTGGATATGTTACTCAGTATGGAAATGAAACTGAGGCTCCTGGATACTGTGAACATTCATATTCCATCAGAAGCGCCACCAATTCCACCACCACCTGCTGATTATAATTTCTACTATCCAACAGTTGCTGAGTAAGAGAGACCAAGGAATCAACAAAGGGACCACTTAATGAAATCACTCCTGGTTAGCATGCACCTGCCCTGTGGTTGTTACAAATTGATGTGGCCAATAATATGATTGGCTGGTCCTAATGAAAAACTAGGATTTACACTTTTATTATCATACAGTTAACTCTATTGGCTCCAACACCTCTAAGGGGGTTATCCTGTGTTTATAGTTACCCAGGATTTACCTCTTGCTCTAAATAATTCTCATCCCAGAATTTTGGGAGCAGGGATTCCATGCATCTTTCTGCATATTGGAATTTCAGTAAGGGCACTAACAAAGTCATTCTGAAGTTCTGATAAAAGTTAAAGCCTCCATTCCTCCGCGATACGGAAAACGGGAAAAAAATCACGGAAATTGGAATTTGAGCACGGAAAATCGAAAATGAAAAATTCTGAAAAAGTAAGCTTAAAATTGACAGAAAAGTAAGAATTTTCTTGAAAAAATATTTAAAACTATCCAAAAATTTGTCAAACATGAAATAGCTGAACTAAAAAATACAATTTCCAAGCATAACAACTCACTTTAAATCACCCAATACAACCCCTTGTCTCAGTACATGTGCGCTGTTGATGTTGCATCACATGGTTGGAAAATAACTGGGCCAGGTCGATCATGACAGCTCATGACCGCAAACACTACACTGTACTACACTGTACATGTACATTGTACATGTGCTGTACTGGTTTACTGTGCGAGCGTACCGTGCTTTACGTATGACCTCCTCGTGGCGCATATAATTAGCAGTGAACTGGCTGAAACTGGATCACAGAGTGTGCGCTTTCAGTAGTGATTGACTGAATGCATGCCATGTGCGATTTGATGATCGACGAGAGAGCCTCACAGAAAAACATACCAAGGAATTACTTATGTTATACTTCAATGGCGATGTTGAAGGTCGGCTTCAGTAAGGTAGGACAAATAACTAACAAGTTCATGTTGTCATTTTGCTTTGTAAGGTGTTTTTATAGGGATTTATGAGTAAAACGGAAAATCACGGAAAATGGCAAAATTGCAAAACGGAATTTTGATTTTGTAAAACGGAGAAATGGAGGCTTTAATAAAAGTGATAGCTGCCTTATGCAAATGCATTACTCCTTCAGTACACAATTACACTTGTAATGCATCATAGTTTTGATATGAAGGGACTAATTGGTCTTTTGCTTACCAAATGATGACCCAATGCAATTAAATTAGACCGTATTGATATTTTAAAATATATAAAAGCAAATAGTCATAAGGCCCAACCAGAGGGCCATGGATCTTGAGCTCAAAATTGGGGGTGCAAGACAACCGAGAAATATGGTTGAACATGTGAAGCAATGTAGACATGGTATAGCAAATGGTTGACTTAAGAAATGGGGCCATGTTCCACACTGTTGGGGCTGCTCGTTATATGGATATGGTTACATGAAAACCATCAACAACAAAAGTGCTACTTTGACTAGAAAATGGATTTATATACAATTGATATTATGTGCTATTCTACCTTGCCACAACAAATTGGGCAAACCTGAGTTTTGCTGATCATGAAATTGAGCCACTTTAGATAGTTTTGAACAGTTGTAATCTACAGAATATCTGGAACACCCAATTTGAAACCCCAAACCATAAAATAAACCTGCTGATTGGTGTCAATTAAAGATTGCCACAGAAATACTAGTAATCATGGTCAGTTTTGACCTTTTGTTGCAGATGGGCAGTATTTAGAGGCCAATATACTACGATAAAAATATTATGACACAATAATAAAAAAAATTAAAAAGCGCAGTGATTTATAATGCGCTACGCACAGGCACAACGCCTAGACGTTGATCCACAAGCCTCGGCACACTTTACAGGTTGTTGCTGACCACTACGGCCCCACATCAAATTGGATAGGTAAAAGACAAAATCCTATCTTTTATTCTTTCTTATGCATTTTAAGAATATTTTGTATAAGTAAAACTGCTTGCAGGTAAAATAAAATTACTTTTCTGAGAACAAATGATCAAAACCATCAGAAACATCATGTTCTTAGTTAAAGCATATTTATAACGTGAGCACATTATCTCACAATCACTGAGGATCAGCAAACATGCTGCTGTTGCATGTGTGCTGTCTTACATCACTATCCACTACCCCGTGGAGACAGGTTTGTCTCGGTTTAATTTAGCTGGCTAAAGTGACGGGGAGGACTTTTTTTATAAAAGAAAACAATTTCACTTGTTTTAATATATAAAAATGTTGCTATCAAGAGTACTTAATTGGAAAGGTACAATGTAGACACTTCAAGTGCTTTTATTTAGTGAGTCACAACATAATTGTTTAGGTAAACATTAGTTTTATCAATGCTACCGATAATCACAAAATATCTATTGTATCATGTCAATAATAATTTTTTGTATAAGTATGTTGTTTACTTTTATACTATTACATACACTGGGTGCTATGTTTTGTATTTTATCTTTTATTTAGCCCATGTAAAAACTTGCCAGATGTTTGCTCTGTTGTTGGTACTGTAATAGTTACTGAGATTATAATAGTCATCATTGGGTTTGATCAGGAGTGCATCATTAAATGCATCATCAGCAATTTGCTGATATTATAATAGTCATCATTGGGTTTGATCAGGAGTGCATCATTAAATGCATCATCAGCAATTTGCTGATATTATAATAGTCATCATTGGGTTTGATCAGGAGTGCATCATTAAATGCATCATCAGCAATTTGCTGATATTATAATAGACATGATTGGGTTTGATCAGGAGTGCATCATTAAATGCATCATCAGCAATTTGCTGATATTATAATAGTCATCATTGGGTTTGATCAGGAGTGCATCATTAAATGCATCATCAGCAATTTGCTGATATTATAATAGTCATCATTGGGTTTGATCAGGAGTGCATCATTAAATGCATCATCAGCAATTTGCTGATATTATAATAGTCATCATTGGGTTTGATCAGGAGTGCATCATCAGCAATTTGCTCAACCAGAACTTCATAAAATTGCTCAAAATGTTTGGAACAAGCATAAATGTGCTAATGAAGATGTCAAATGTGAAAGCAGTCTGATAATGTGAAGATAGAATAAAGTATGTCCATACTTTTATTACTTCCATTCACACCACCAATATTAGTGAGATCAAATTTGGTTATCATGGTTAACGCTTGTACAAAGCAGTCAAGACTATGGACAGCAATTGCCCTTGCAGTTATTTGCAGTGGTTATGAAATGGACATGAGATTTTATGATCAAAGTGTATATTTGTTGATCGTCTGGTTGATAATCCCTTTATTTGTTGCACAACCCATGACAATATGTTTAATATGGGATCCCAGAAATAGGGGGTCATGTAGAACACTGGTACTTATGGTGTACTGCGAAAAATGACCCCCTACCAAAATGACTTTATCGGGACATATACACACCGAGCGTGTCAATGCTAAACCTGGAATAATATCTGATTCAAAAACTTTTTAGGTTGAAATGGCTATGACAACTTCTCTACCAGACAGTCTTGTATGCTTAAATTAAAGACCCATTCAGTGATTTGCTCATCCAGGCAATTGTAAAAATAATCAAAATACAGATTTGTTACCTTTGTCATAGATGTGCTAAACATAGCCTGCTAGTGGTTCAGCCGAAAAACTCCGTATTTTAAGACAAAATAAGGCAAAATAAGGAATCTGTAATTTATATACTGACAGTATATAAATTAGCAACATGTATTTGAATGGGGCTTGAACTTCGTCAATACTGCTGTTTTCTTTGTTTTGTTGCCAAATTATTCACTTCAAAAATACCAATTTGGATGACTTATCCTTCACTTTTAAGCATTAGCAATTTATAAAAAAATTTAATATTTTTACATTTGCGCCTGGGATCACTGAATGGGACTTAATAGCTCAAAGAAAAATGTTCTCCTATGTGCATGTACAATTGTATATACAAACCTTAAATTTGCTTATCAACATTATGGGTTATTTTATGTGATGTGTATATTTCTGATCAAGCATGGTTCAATCTTTATTTGGTTTATTTATGCAATAGCGAATCATGTCATGTATGCAGCCAAATATTTTAATGTGTTTATGAAAACCCTTTGGTGTAATTTCCTTAAAATTTAAGGATCAAAAAGATATGATGAAACAAGTCAAGATGCACACTATATGCCATAGTCAGTTCAGTTGAGGATTTCCCAGCTTTTCATTCAGGCGCACCACCATACGGTGTAGATTAGCTGGTGATGAGATGCATCAGTATCAAATACATATATACACGGTCTATCCTAACCCACCACCGCAAAACGTTCACAACAAACAAAAGCTTGCTTATTTACACAAGTTGAGAATAACAATATGATATAAGTTTATCACAAATGTGAGTTTTCTCTAAACACAGTCTTCATGATTATATACAGGGTGTCCCAGAAAAAATTACCGAGTGAATAAAGTTGAACGTATGTCGAGAAATAGGCATCAGAATCAAAAAAATTAAAATGTAGCACATAGCCTATTTTATTGTGCACCACATATGAAAATTTTATTTGATTCGGTTGAGTGGTTGCGAAGAAATTAACGATTACATAATGCGCGCATTAATGCAGTTCATTCCAAGTTTGATCAACAGGCACCTTTTTCATACTCGCTCACCGCTTCCTAAAGTTTGTGCATCTCATTAAATTTAGTCCACATTATCTATTTTATAATCCGATGGTCTTATGTTATTCATGCTTTCACTGAAGATGAATAACAGTTTGTCCGAGAAAAATGTGATTTCTGCAATTGGAAGCTTTCCAACTTTAATTCTTTTTGTACAAATATGTTTTTTTTTTTTTTTTAAACATTTGAGCCAAGAATGACAATGATCAAATGCTTACAGCTTTACATATGATTTTTGATGCCATGTAACATTAATGTTGAAGTTTTAAATGATTTAAACTTTACATTACAATTTCTTGGAAATATTCCAAAAACATTAATGTGTGTGAGTTATTTTTAAGCCAGCTTGAATTCTTTATGCAATAATTCTTTTTGCAACATTTATATCAACATTAACGAAAAAAGATATTTACAAGTACCAAGCATCATCTTACATGCAAGCTTTCATTTTCAATATCGTGAAGGTTTTCTAATTTGAACAAAACCTAATTAAATGTTTTGCAAGAAACAGATTGTTTAAAAAGAATGAAAAGGATTTTACCGAACAAAATATGAAGCCAATTGACAGTTGGCCATAGTGTGCATTGTGTTGAATGATATTTCTTTCAAACTTGGAATGAAGTGAATTGACGCATGTGTTAGGTAATCGCTCATTTCTTTGCAATCAGTCAACCGATTTCAGTAAAATTAGCGTATAAGATGGGCTATATGCTGATTATTAGATTTTTGGATTCTGATGTCCATTTTTCGACTTGCGTCCAAATTCATTCGCCCGGTAATTTCTAGTGCCAAGACTACATATACCTACAATACTCAGTGGGTACAAACAATAATGCAAGAAAAATTATGTATCATTCACTGTTGCTAGTGGATAGTGTGCTCCAGTTCACATGCAGACTACAACATAGAAGCCTGGTAACTGGTTCCACTTCCTCACAGATTCTCATGCAGTTAGGTTTAATACCCAGCTCTGCAAGTGAAGGATGTGTACAATGTAAGATCACCTGGAGAAAGGTGTCCTGGCAGGTCTTCTGTACCACATATTCACTGTAATCCATCCCAAGCAGTTTCATAAGGAGTAGCAGATGATGCTGACGGTATCATAATCAACCCCAATAAAGTGTTTTATTTCTCAGGATTTTCCTTATATTTAAATCCAGCCAAATACATGCAAGTCTCTTTTAATATATAGATTCCATATAACATTGAAGTGTAATGAAAATTTTAAAGAGTATTGGACCTCAACCACTGCACTGTCTATTAGGTAACCGAATTATAGCTTGATCAGTTTGTAATCGTCCGGCTTTTACCACTACAATGAAAAAGTAGACTCATGCTAAGAGTGGTATAGTTGACCTGTCTGGTCTACATTGTGCGTATTAAAGAAAGTAGATAAGGTATAGGACTTGAATTAATGATTTGGGATGCTTTTAGCAAGATGTCACAAGACAATTCTTGAAAGAAAATAACTTGATATTAATCCGCGATGTTATAAGGCTTGCCGATTACGAGCTGATCAAACTATAATTATTATTGATCTTTTCTCACTGTTTAGTGTGGAGTCGGTGAGCCTGTCAATTGATAGTAATGCAGATCAGAAATTAAGGTAACTCCAAACGAATGTGAAATATAATAAGTAACAAAATAATTTAACTAGCTTTGACTGATAAAATGATGGTTTGATCAACATCATTCCCACCTTTTCTTCATTAAAATGTTGTGTCTGGTGTGAAATGTTACAGCTATAAGGAGTTTTGTTTGGAATTTGTAAGCCAAAATGTATTTGAAGTTTTTCCTCACACAGAATGACATTGGCTTTGAAGTACACTCTTCTGGGTCTCATACTGACATGAAGGTGTGGAGATGTGTCATTCAACCAAGGTGGAAATAATTTATCTCACAAATTAAAGGACTTCATACCTCCTTTAAATTCTGTACTAAATACCAACTTTTGGGTGGGATTTTCTTTGCTATTTTCTTTTTAAAACGAAAATTCAAACAACAAAAATTGTGGAACTAATTATGAACAAATATTAGTTTTGTGCAGGATATATTAAAGGAGTATTTCGTGATCCTTGCATCCTCTTTTTATGACATTTTTCAGTACATTTCCACGAAAAAAGCATATTCCCAAAATTTCAGTTGATTCCGATATTGCGTTTGCGAGTTATGCATGATTATGTGTATTACACTGCTCCATAGACAATACATTGTAATTTCGTTCTGGTGCACCAGAACGAAATTCAAATTCAATTATGTAGCCAGATGTTTCCAGTGATATAAAAATCTCAACCTGTTTTGAGAAAAGTGGGGGGATGAGGCTGTGGATCACGAAATGCCCTTTTAATATCCATTTACAGACAAAAATACTTTTGTTTAAAAGCTTGGTATTCATTGAGATACCGGGCCTTAAATGGTGCTCATATTTCAGGAAATTTGCCAACAGGAAAACCTTACTTGTCCGTATGAAAAATTGTGATGTTATCTTATGTAACTGGGATGTGAAAGACATGTACATTATGATGTATATATATAAATGGATTATGAAAAATCATTAAAAAATGTGCTTGTGTGTCTTCTTTTGTGTGTTCATTTGCTTTTTGGAGAAAGTGTTAGGAACATATGGGGGAAGGATAAATGAAACAACATCTGCTGCTGGTTTTATTCAGCTTGCTCCACACAAACCATCTGGCATTTCAACAAGTAATAAGCAACAAGTATCCAAGCAGTTGTCAAACTGACACAACAGTAAAATGCACTGACACGGAACAGCTTTCGGGACCACATTCACAGGGGAATAATTTGAGCCCAGCAAAATAAATCTGTGAGAATGTGTACAAGATCCTTACACAGGTGATTATTTCCAAAGAGTAAGTGGAATAGTGTGGAAAGGGGCTGCTCCTGCTTTTCACACACTTTCTTCCAAGAAACGGGTCTTGTTCAACACTATTCCATTTACTCCCGATTTCTTGTGTTGGGTGCCAATTATTGGGCTGTGAATGTGGTCCTGGAAGCTGTTCCATGTCACTGCATTTTGCTGTTGTGTCAGTTGGATAACTGTTTGGTTACTGACCAGTGTTTAGAGTAGAGGATCAAAGTAATCCTGTGTGCAATTTTTGTTCATTTTTATGGACAGGATTTTAAGATATGACCTTGTGAAAAATTATGAGTTTATTTTTGAGGCCAGTTTATTAGTTTTAATTTTTAATTTACATGGTAAATAAGTTGGCAAATGTGTTACAAACACAGGAATATGCAAAACAGGTCCCCGTATCCTAGCAAAACAGTCCCTTTATCCTAGCAAAACGGGTCCCCGTATCCTAGCACAACGGGTCCTCCATATCCTAGCACATCAGGTCCCCTGTATCCTATCACAACAGGTCCCCGAATCCTATCAAAACAGGTCCCCGTTAATAGAGCAAAATTCTTCATATTAACGATTATGCACAAATTTGGATTTCACTGTCTAAAATTGTCTCAAATTACTCCTTGACGAGATCGGTGCAGCAAAATGGTTTTCAGAGCGAAATACAGCCACTTACGGGTGGTCTTCACCTTGAAATTATGCTAACTTTTGGGCCTCATAACTGCTAAATTACTGCTCTAAAGTATATAAAAGTATACATTTTTAGAATGGCAATGACTTGATGAATTCATCTGTGAGGTCAAATTTGGGCCAAAATGCTAATTTTTGGAGAAAAAAAACCCCGTTTTTTTGGGCCCACATTTTTTCATTCAACGTAACAAAAAAAAATTGAGCCAAAAATGTTTTTTATTAATTTTTTTTTAAATTAATAAAAAACATTTTTGGCCCAAAAACTAGTTCAAAATATCTAGGACTCGGGTTTTTTTGGGGGGGTTTGGGTTTTTTGGGGTGGCCAAAAATGTTTTTTATTAATTTTTTTAAAAATTAATAAAAACATTCTTGGCCCAAAACTACTGTTCAATTAGCTTAGATTCTTGAATTTTTAAGATATTTGAAAAAATAAAAAATCGTGGTCGAAGTCATCAAAGAAAAGTGTTAGCACAGCCTTAGACCTAAGGTGATTTATACTTTTCAAATTCTAAAGTTCAATTTAAAACCCCATTTGTATTCAATTTTGGTCTTTTCCCGCGATATTTTCATAAAAATCCGTAGAACGTCGGGTACCATAAACTTTTTTGAATCAATCCATTTAGAGCAATGGGGACGAATGTCACAATGTGCAGAGATAGTATTTATTCGACCATCCGCATCAGGAAGTTGTCTAGCAAAATATTTGCCGGTAGGCCTATGCCTAATTTGTGTCGAAACCCTACTGTTGAAACATTACGTTATTATTAAAATAGGCCCAGCTGATATAAATACATTCCTCGCTTATTTATTTATTTATTTATTTATTATGCGAATGGGTCTGAGAATGGCTCTGAGAAGGTGTAGGCCTATAGTCCTATTATAAAACTACACATTTATTTTCAATTTGTTATTTCGTTTTGTTTGTTGAATACAAACTGAAAAAACTGTGAAACAAAAGAACTTTTGTACAAGAAAATATTATTTAAAACGATAGGGTTACAGAAAACAATTCTTGTAAAGTCACTGTATCTGAAAATGTCAAGCGAATGCTGACATTCTTGGGAAGGAATGGTGGTATTAAACAAAACTCAATTTACATTGTAAACCATTGAAATAAAAACGAAATCCATAATTTTAATGTCATTGTTTAGGAAAATAAATAATGCTCAGAATAATGTTATGCATAAAACGTAATCGCGCCATATAATTTCGTGTAACAAAAACCGGTGGACCATCATCACCTATAGAGCCTATCCAATAACCGGAACGGTATAACAATTGAAATGGCAGGACAGATTGGTGGACAGATTATTTTGCTAAATTGGATATGGTCTATGCCCTAAGTTGAGAATGGACCGTCCCACTCGATTTGTAAAAAGGTCGCGAACCCTTTTGGTGGACCCAAGTAACTGCCTAAAATGGGGCAAAATTGAATACAAATGGGGTTTTAAATTGAACTTTGGAATTTGAAAAGTATAAATCACGTTAGGTCTAATGCTGTGCTAACACTTTTCTTTGATGACTTTCGCCACAATTTTTCATTTTTTCAAATATCTTAAAAATTCAAGAATCTAAGCTAATTGAACAGACAGTAGTTTAAAATATCTAGGACTCGGGGTTGGTTTTTTTTGACCAACTTCACCAAAAATATTTGAAATTTGGGTGAAAATCAGGCTTTTTTATGATTTTTTGAAAATTAAACGCCGTTTTTTGACCATTTGTGGTGCAAATTTCTCAGTTGGTATTCCTGATACATTTGGGCGGATTCCTGACATATTTGGGCGGATTCCTGATACATTTGGGTGTATTCCTGACAAATTTGGGTGTGAAAGTTTGTGAATGATGCTCTCTATAGACGAATCCAACGAGCCAAATCATGGTCAGGATTTGGTTGGCCATTATTGGGTCCCCGCATGCACCAAACTGGTGTTGTCAGTGCCCAATTGGGTGGATTAAACCCGCTTAAAATTCGATGTTAGATTCTTTTGTGTTGTAAACTGTCATCATTCTTTTGTCTAAGTGTAACACGGGTGATAGAATGCAGTTTAAAATACCCTCCAAGGCCGCATCATTTCACATTTTAGGTGAGATAGAGCCGACGGGGACCCAGCTAATGGCTGCCATTGAGGTGTAGGAATGCGTGAAATTGAATTCGTAGACGAATCCAATTTCACGCATTCCTACACCTCAATGGCAGCCATAGCCGCGACGGGGACAGTGCGGAGAGAAATCATGGTTGCAGTCAAATATGAATATGAAAGGAGAGAGGCAATGCATGATAAATCAGATAAAAAACAACCCTGGTAAATCACCACAGCACTGATTATAACTATATCATGTCATTTGAACAGTTGAACACGATTTAGGCGAAATACGGTATACTTGAATTTTTCGCCAAAATGTGGAAAGAAATTCCAACTTTTTTGTATTTCAGCAGTAGAACTTATCATGTTGAAGACATTGGCAGCAAAAAAAAATTGAAATTCGTGAAATCACTAATTTCAAATGGCGTTATCACGGAAAATGCATTTTGAACACGATTTAGGCCAAATAAGGTATAGGCCTACTTGAATTTTTTGCCAAAATGTGGAAACAAATTCCAACTTTTTTGTGTTTCCCCTGCAGTAGAACTTATCATGTTGAAGACATTGGCAGCAAAAAATTCGTGCAATCAATAATTTCAAAATGAAACAAATTTCAACTTTTTTGTGTTTGCCCAGTAGAACTTATCATGTTGAAGACATTGGCAGCAAAAAAAATTGAACTCGTGCAATCACTAATTTCAAAATGGCGTTATCACGGAAAATGCAATTTGAACACGATTAATAGGCGAAATCCGGTATACTTGAATTTTTCGCCAAAATGTGGAAACAAATTCCAACATTTTTGTGTTTGCCCAGTAGAACTTATCATGTTGAAGACATTGGCAGCACAAAAAAAATTTGAAATTCGTGCAATAACTAATTTCAAAATGGCGTTATCACGGAAAATGCAAATTGAACACCATTTAGGCCAAATAAGGTATACTTGAATTTGTTGCCAAAATATGGAAACAAATTCCAACTTTTTTGTGTTTCCCCAGTAGAACTTATCGTGTTGAAGACATTTCAAAATGGCGTTATCACGGAAAATGCAATTTGAACACGATTTAGGCGA